>NC_047024.1:35027750-35327750 GCF_902652985.1 Pecten maximus | reverse complement strand
ACAACAAATGTTTTGTGTTACTAGTACACAGAACCTGTCACCCAAATTGTATTCATAGTGGCTGTTTTCTAGCATCTGGTAACAGTTCAATGCTTGTAGTTAAATTCATATAGTTTAATGTGACTGAAGCAAAATTATGTTTGAATTTCCTGCTTGTTATATGTAAATGATAAAAGTAGCTCTAGTCATAGCCATATTTTCCAGAGGAAATGATATAGTTCCTCATGTCAGTGTAAATACAAAATTTTAACACAAATTTAGCTTTAACATATATTTCAAATACATGTACACTCATGGGCCCAGATTGAATTGCTCAAAGGGTTTATACTGTAGCAGACCACCAGAGTATCAGAAGAAAAGCGACATAGTCAGGTACCTTTCACATCCATTACCTTTTCACATCTAATTACATTTTCACATCCATTACCTTTTCACATCCATTTACCTTTTCACATCTATTTACCTTTTCAATTACCTTTTCACATCTATTTACCTTTTCACATCCATTTACCTTTTCACATCCATTCATCTTTTCAATTACCTTTTCACATCTATTTACCTTTTCACATCCATTTACCTTTTCACATCCATTTACCTTTCCAATTACCTTTTCACATCCATTTACCTTTTCAATTACCTTTTCACATCTAATTACCTTTTCACATCTATTTACTTTTTCACATCCAATCTGATAATTGAACGAAGGTCGCCTAGGTGATAGACGAGTGTGCTACCTGTGTACCACCAGATCGCGCTATAGATTTAGAATTACAGGCCTCGTGAATACTTACCATATACATGGCCAGGGCAACAGGGAGATAAAAGGAGTAAAATGCTGTCTTCCACTTAGCGATAGCTGTATATCTCTCCATAGTTAACTCATCAAAGTTAATACGGGTCTCGGGGGAGGTTATTAGATCCAAGCACTGACCCGTGACAGTTTGCATTGTTGTCTAAAAAAGATACAATAAAATTATCAGAACGAAAATTCTTAACAAGAGGCCCATAGTAATTTGACTAGACAGAGTACTGATTAGAACTGTAGTATTGGCAGTGGGAGTAATTATGAAACAAGTTTTAATTGTAATCTCGCCCATAACATAAGTCCTCCAAACTACCCCACAAGTTGGAAATAGTGTTCTTAAGATTGTAGGTCTGGTTTGTGGTGCAAGCAAATGAAAGAAACCAGACGATATTCAAACTGTTCGTATCTATCACTGCTAGCCATCGCATGAAATCCATAGTCGGTCTGACTTTAGCAATTAACATTTGATTATTTATTTCATTTCAAATTTTGTATCAGATGTAAACTGATCTACATCCTATCACATTATTCTATTTTGCATCAAACTGCACTCTGCAACAATAAAACATTGTATTGCACATTTGTGCTAGTGTACTGTGAGATCGCATAACTTCGGTCGATCCACATGTCTGCGAAGTTGCGTGAGAGTGCAATATGATGTTAAATGTTTATGACACTGTGTAGAATATCATGGAATATATTACGGTACTTAATATCAATTTAAATGACATAGGATCATACCTGGAGAATTCTGTACTCTGGTTTTGATACACAAAAGTAATAAAACAGCTATGGCACCTTGTTTCGATCAACATGATGATTTATAAAGCAAAGATAGCAAATAACAACCTTGAGCCTTGGCAGTCAATATTGGCTATCTTTGTTTCATAATTTATCGATTGAAACAAAGAGCCGTAATTGTAAAATACGTACAGTCAGGCAGGTGTAAAATTCTAATTATCACTTACCCATATTAAACTGATACAGGTGTAAAATTCTAATTATCACTTAATACCCATATTACACTAATACAGGTGTAAAATTCTAATTATCACTTAATACCCATATTACACTAATACAGGTGTAAAATTCTAACTAGAACTGTTGCCAGGATGGCTGACTAATACCCCCGCAATCTGCACGAGTCAATGGTGAATTGGAACTGTTAATTAGAGGCTAACTAAGATAACCCAGTAATATAGTGACCAGTTGCCATAGCAACCATAATTTTGAAGAAAAAAAAGAAGAAAGTGGCATGCATATCTACACATGGTCCTCTATATTTGTGTAAAGTTTCATTGAAATCGGCCCTTCGGTTTAGGAGGAGTTGTCCGGACAAACAAAGTTATGGTTCTTATCGGAAAACCTGTTTGTAGAGACCAGTTGCCATAGCAACCCTAATTTTGAGAAAAATAAAGTGGCATGCACATCTACACATGGTCCTCTATATTTGTGTGAAGTTTCATTGAAATCGGCTCTTCGGTTTAGGAGGTGTTGTCCGGACAAACTTAAAGTTATGGTTCTTATCAGAAAACCTATTTATTTATAGTGACCAGTTGCCATAGCAACCATAATTTTGAAAGAAAAGAAAGTGGCATGCACATCTACATATGGTCCTCTATATTTGTGTGAAGTTTCATTGAAATTGGCCATTTAGTTTAGGAGGAGTTGTCCAGACAAACTTAAACTTATGGTTCTTATCGGAAAACCTGTTTATAGTGACCAGTTGCCATAGCAACCATAATTTTGAGAAAAATAAAGTGGCATGCACATCTACACATGGTCCTCTATATTTGTGTGAAGTTTCATTGAAATCGGCTCTTCGGTTTAGGAGGTGTTGTCCGGACAAACTTAAAGTTATGGTTCTTATCAGAAAACCTGTTTATAGTGACCAGTTGCCATAGCAACCATAATTTTGAAAGAAAAGAAAGTGGCATGCACATCTACACATGGTCCTCTGTATTTGTGTGAAGTTTCATTGAAATTGGCCATTTAGTTTAGGAGTAGTTGTCCGGACAAACTTAAAGTTATGGTTCTTATCAGAAAACCTGTTTATAGTGACCAGTTGCCATAGCAACCATAATTTTGAAAGAAAA
Source organism: Pecten maximus (assembly GCF_902652985.1). Classification (NCBI taxonomy): domain Eukaryota; kingdom Metazoa; phylum Mollusca; class Bivalvia; order Pectinida; family Pectinidae; genus Pecten; species Pecten maximus. The sequence goes on along the minus strand of NC_047024.1, from coordinate 35,324,849 downwards.
GAAAGTGGCATGCACATCTACACATGGTCCTCTGTATTTGTGTGAAGTTTCATTGAAATTGGCCATTTAGTTTAGGAGTAGTTGTCCGGACAAACTTAAAGTTATGGTTCTTATCAGAAAACCTGTTTATAGTGACCAGTTGCCATAGCAACCATAATTTTGAGAAAAATAAAGTGGCATGCACATCTACACATGATCATTAATATTTGTGTGAAGTTTCATCAGAATTGGCCCATCGGTTTAGGAGGAGTTGTCCAGACAAAATGCGTCTACAGACAGACGGACGGACGGACAAACAACCTGATTCCAGTATACCCCCCCCCCCCCCTAACTTTGTTGCAGGGGTATAATTATCACTTAATACCCATATTACACTGATACAGGTGTAAAATTCTAATTATCACTTAATACCTATATTACACTAATACAGGTGTAAAATTCTAATTATCACTTACCCATATTACACTTATACAGGTGTAAAATTCTAATTATCACTTAAGACCCATATTACACTAATACAGGTGTAAAATTCTAATTATCACTTAAGACCCATATTACACTTATACAGGTGTAAAATTCTAATTGTCACTTAATACGTACCCATATTACACTGATACAGGTGTAAAATTCTAATTATCACTTAATACCCATATTACACTAATACAGGTGTAAAATTCTAATTGTCACTAATATTACACTTATACAGGTGTAAAATTCTAATTGTCACTAAATACCCATATTACACTCATACAGGTGTAAAATTCTAATTGTCACTAAATACCCATATTACACTCATACAGGTGTAAAATTCTAATTGTCACTTAATATATATATTAATACATATACATATAGGTGTGAAATCCTAAATATCACTTATTCCTACCCACCTAATTGAGTCATTCAGATATAACAAATTACCTCATGAAATAAGTCGACAATATCTGTGTAGTAGTCTTCTTGTTTAAAGTGTTTTCTCAAGATTGCATAAACACAGGTTTCCAAGTAAAAAGCATCATTGACAGCGACCAACCCAACATCTTTCTGAAATAATATTGTAACCAAGTACATTGCTGTACCCCAAGGTAAAATCAGGGTGTAATCCATTTCATGAGTATATGTTAAAATGTATTCCTAAAAAGCTACGACTCCATCACTCCTAGCAGAAATATTCATACCCATGCTCATTCCCAGCAAAGCTTTTTATAACTCAATAATTCTCAGCAAAGATGAAAAGATATCCATCTTTCTCTGCAGAGATATGCATAGCTCAATCATTTCTGGCAGAGATATTCATGCCTCAATTATTCCAAGCAGAAATATTCTTGTCTCAATCATTCGTGGCAGAGACATTCATACTTCAATCATTCGTGTCAGAGACATTCATGTCCCCATCATTCCTAGCAGATACAATCATACATCAATTGTTCCTAGCAGATACAATCATACCTCAATCGTTCCTTGCAGAGATATTCATGCCTTAATCATTCCCAGCTTGCAGACACATAATATTATGTACTTATATTATTCAAACCAGATATCCATACTTCAGTCATTCCTAGCTAGCAGAGGTATTCATGCCTCAATCATTCCTGGCAGAGATAATCATACCACAATCGTTCATTGCAGTGATATTCTTGTCTCAATCATTCCTGGCAGAGATATTCTTGCTTCAATCATTCCTGGCAGAGATATTACTACCTAAATCATTCCTGGCAGAGATATTACTACCTAAATCATTCCTAGCAGAGATATTACTACCTTAATCATTCCTGGCAGAGGTATTCATGCCTCAATCATTCCTGGCAGAGATAATCAAACCTCAATCGTCCCTACCTTGCAGAGACATTCATACTTATTTAATTCCCAGCAAATATTTGTACTTCAATCATCCCTTAAAGAGATTATCATGCTTAATCATTCCTATCATATCCTATCTCAATTAGTTTATGATGAAATCTTGTATAACTATCTACAAATTTCAACTTTTACCATCTGTACACCACCTAAGATGTTTTCTAATTAATTATACATGTATTAGCCCTTGGCGAATTAATTATTGGCCGAGGGGATCGTTTTTACAACATAACGATATTTGATTGTTGTTTATACCCACTATATTTGTGTAACTCTTCCATGTTCTATGTCTATATGTGATCGTTTGTAATTTACCTGCTTCTTGATAAAGGGGCAGATTGCCTCAAAAATTCGACAATTTACTTGTCTGTACTGTCGTTATTACTATTTGAAAATTATCTATTTCTAGTAATACACATCCAACAAACATTTGTTTGTTAGGATCCAGTACCTATATTGGATTAAACCGTCGTTATTACTTACTAGACCTATGTACAAATTTCAACATATAATAAGAATTCATCATTTCCTGATTATCAAATGTAAAGCTGCTGTCCCTTTAATTATTCATTTATAGTGATATAACTGGAGTGAACCAGCAGCATCAATAATATCACAATCATATTTGAAGGATATCTAGCTTGTTCATCACTTTGTATTTTAAGACCCTACCTTTTTGTACCAGCACGGTTTTCCTCGCCGAGTAATTGACTTATCCATCACATCATCAGCCACAAGGAAAAAGGCCTGCAGCTGAAAAACAAAAATATTTTAATAATAAGGGCATAAAGTGACTTTTTTCCCCAGACTCTTCAGTGTCTCGCCAATTATCCTGACCTGCCAGATCTGACTCTCTGTGGATACATACCCATTCTATACACCAGTCAAGTATCCTGACCTGTCAGATCTGACTCTCTGTGGATACATACCCATTCTATACACCAGTCAAGTATCCTGACCTACCAGATCTAACTCGATCTCTCTGTGGATACATACCCATTCTATACACCAGTCAAGTATCCTGACCTGCCAGATATGACTCTCTGTGGATACATACCCATTCTACACCAGTCAAGTATCCTGACCTACCAGATCTGACTCTCTGTGGATACATACCCATTCTATACACCAGTCAAGTATCCTGACCTGTCAGATCTGACTCTCTGTGGATACATACCCATTCTATACACCAGTCAAGTATCCTGGCCTGTCAGATCTCACTCTCTGTGGATACATACCCATTCTATACACCAGTCAAGTATCCTGACCTGTCAGATCTGACTCTCTGTGGATACATACCCATTCTACACCAGTCAAGTATCCTGACCTACCAGATATGACTCTCTCTGGATACATACCCATTCTATACACCAGTCAAGTATCCTGACCTACCAGATCTGACTCTCTGTGGATACATACCCATTCTATACACCAGTCAAGTATCCTGACCTACCAGATCTGACTCTCTGTGGATACATACCCATTCTATACACCAGTCAAGTATCCTGACCTACCAGATCTGACTCTCTGTGGATACATACCCATTCTATACACCAGTCAAGTATCCTGACCTACCAGATCTGACACTTTGTGGATACATACTAGGGCTGCATGGGTATTGGTGATATTTTTTCGATACAATACGTATTGGTCAATATGGTTTCAATACACAATACATATTGGTTCTTGTGTAAGATTTGACCAAATTAATATTTGATGAGTAGCTCAATATGTTAAGTTAATATCATTAGATAAATAACTTGCTGATATGTGAATATTATTTATTTATTTAATCGATAGTGTCATAGTTGAATTTTTTTTAAATATGCATTTATTTCATAGTATATAAGTGATATTTTGACATGAATCTATAACTGTTAATGCGAAGCCAACAAAGAGGGCTAGATGCTTTACTAATTCTGGTAAGTTTTCGAAGTTTCTTGGGGAAATCTACATGCTTTGTGGTCAGAAAGTTAATCCAAGTTTAACTTTTAGTTAATTCTTGTTGAAATTCTTCAGAAACACAAGTGCATCTAATGAGGGATCAACGACAATTGAACGACCATTTTTAACCTCACAATTTACAGTGTTAGGAGCACTATTTACTGTGGTATAACATTTTCACACTAAGTGTATACAAATGTACAGTCATATCTTGGACTGTGCTGGCGGCACATTTACTATATGACAAATAACCCGAATGTTTTTTAAGTCAGACTTACACAGACACTTGGACAAGAGCATACAGCACTTAGGTTTCAAACATTTATGCGCTCTGTCAACAAAATGAAAGTGGAAGCTATTTTTGGACACATGTATCGATACAGCCGAAGCGTATGCATTGATATACTGAAATATCTGGCTATATCAAGACGTATCAGTTTATTGGTATATTGATCCACCACCAATACATACCCATTCTATACACCAGCCAAGTATCCTAGCCTGCCGGAGCTCGCTCTCTGTTGCATTGGTATTAATCCTCTTATAAGTCATCACCACAGAGAGGCCACGAGTCTTCTTTCCAAATGGTACGTTGTACAGGCATACCTAGCAATCAATATGTGAGTAATGATATGTTAACATCAACATTTATTTGTTAAAATAATACAAATATAGAAAATTATAAACAGAAAATTATAAACAAAGATTTAAACTGAATAAATGCATGTTTTTAATCTGTTCAAGCTGTGTATTTATAATGGAGTAGAGTTTAGTCCTTAAACTTTGAGCTATCAGAACTTAACCTTCCTGTTAAAAAATGAACAATTGCACCAGGCATTTATTTATGTACATGTATAGATCTAATCTTCCGCACATATATATATTTTATAACATTCAATCTTCACATATTTTTCAACCTAAAGCTGAGCAAAGCCTTACATCATTAATCTATTTACAACACACTGACAGCTTAACATTTTATTCTGAACACTGTCTTACCAGGTAGATCGTAGCAATGTTGTACCCTGTTCATCATAACAATGTCTTACCCAGTTAATCTTAACAATGTCTTAACCTGTTCATCATATCAATGTCTTACCCAGTTTATCTTAACACTGTCTTACCAAAACACTGTCTTACCATTGTCTTACCATGTTAATCTTAACATTGTCTTACCCAGTTACTCTTAACATTGTCTTACCCTGTTCATCTTAACATTGTCTTACCCTGTTCATCATACCAATATCTTACCCAGTTAATCATAACATTTTCTTACCTAGATAATCTTAACATTGTCTTACCCTGTTCATCTTAACAATGTCTTACCCAGTTAATCTTTGCACTGTCTAACCCTCTTAATCAGTTTTACCTCTTTAAACCAATCAACTGTGGCTGATATTTCCTTGTGTTGTCTCCCCTGGTTCACCAGTCCATCCACCAAATCTTTGAATACTGCATCAAATTCCTCCAGTTCTGTTTGTGATGTTTTGAGACGCTTCACTTTTTGATCTTCTTTGCTTAAAGGGCATCCATTAGTATTGGCCTCCATAGCATCTACCTGTATGAAAATTCTTTGATTTAAAGAAGTCAGTTTGGTTTAATTACTTCAGACATTTGTCTGTAGAAATATTAACAGACTGATGGAACTATTGATATTTTGTTTCTTTATTTCAGGATGAATAATCATTCACCACTTGTGCCTAATCCTAAGTGTCCTTACTTACAAAAAAAATACATAATTTATACTATTAATCACTAATTAAATAATTCCAGACCTGCCAACCTTTCAAATTCAAAAATAGTAATTTGGCCCATTTTTGAGCAAAAAAAGAGTAATTCTTAACAATTCTTGCCAAATCTATTGCATCAAAAAGAGTAATTTGCTACTATTTCGAGAGAAAAAAGAGTAACGACCACCACAAAATAGTAAAGATTACTATAAAATAGTAGTAGTTGGCAGGTCTGTAATTCTAATTGGGAAGGGGGCCCATTAACGGCCACAAAAAGCCCTCAGGAAAAGCCCTGCAATATCATAGCATTGGGCCTCTTGGTAATATGGAGAAGTTGTTTGAGACATAGAGGCCAGTGTAAATTTGCCTGCCTGCATATATACAGTAATAATGGGGAAACATTATGATTAAATGACTACAAATATTCCCTTATTTTGTGTTCAGGACAAGATTTTTATTTTTACATATTAGATACATCTGATTCCAAGGTTCCATACCAGGTCAAAGTCTTTTTCATGTTTCAGATTCATATATGAAAATATTAGGACCACATTATCTATAATCATGAGATTAATTGTCCTGGGATGGCCCCAGGGCTAATCTTGTTTACCTCTTTGTACCCAGCATACACAAGAATCATTCTGGGAATACCAATCGTTTGTGTAGCAATCCATGATGCATGGCCAACAAGATAAAACAAAAATATAAGGACTTCAAACATTTTTAAGCAGTTAATTGTTTATCATTTTAACAAATTAATTACTTATCAACTGCTCTAATGTCCCTTGAATTATATGTCAAAGTCCTCTCTTCTCTACATCTGCCATACATTGATAAAACAATATGAGGGCAATTAGTGATCATTTACCCTTCATCTCTGTGTCTGTTTAAAATTGGTTTTAAAGATTTTGTAATTTACTCGTAAATGGTTAAAGCATGTTCCAAAAACTTTGGCTAAATTATTTATGTTGAGTTATTATATGTTCCATTCTGTCAAGTTGATTCAGATAATGTATAAAATTAGCACACAGTGACATATGTACATTTTATACAAGTGTTAACACAACAATGGGCCTGCTATGATTGTTAGTAATTACCTGATTGGAGATGTGTAAGAGTTTATAGGCCCAATCACCTTGATTCAAAATTGGCCAGCTATGACATACACAAATGGCTTTCACAATCGATATCTTCCACAACTGGTTCAACGTCAGAAATCCTCTTTCTACTACAGTTTTACAAACAATATTTGTCACATTGACTGATCTATAGTTTTCCATATCTGACTGATTGCCCCTCCTTAATGAAGTGGAAATATTTCCCTTCTGCATAGACCTAGCAAAAGTCATTGTTAATGCTTTATATTTAACATGGACTAGTTCCTTTAAGACTTTAGAATGTACCATGTTGGCTTGGAAAATTTTCAACTTTAACAATTTTTAGTTTCTCAATTTAATTATGCATTAAGTATCTTAAAATTCTTCATGAAAAAGGTTTGCCAAGGTTCTTCAATACCCAGATAGCCTTGGAACACATGTTAATTGGAAGAAAAAAATGGATCTGTCCATATTTAACGTATACATGGATTGAAAACATATAGGCACATATCGCACTAGGATGAGTTCACCAGTATTCAGCTCAGCATGTTGCCAGGAAGTAAAATGGAAGTCAGTATTAGCTGAACTTATAAATAGTTACTTAAAAGACACACAAGAACAAAAGTACAGTCATCTATTTTCTACATTTTGTACATGTACATATGAAAAATAAATGGCTCAATTTACATCAATGTACATGACCATTATACTATTTACATAAACATTGTTAAATTTACAAGAACAATACAATTTAATGCAATGACCATTTCTGCAGCGAACGCTTACGTCACAGCCCTAATTACAATATCAATATAGAAAAATATATTATTACAACAGTTTAATATAACTTATGGCTATCCCATCCACCCTACATAACAACAAATTGTTCTTGTAGCTAGACTCATGGGTAGATATAGAAGGCTTGTAATTACATATAAATAACGAGGACAGTTATGTCAATACGCAATATAGCAACATGATCCGTAAATAAACTAATACTTACCAGACGTTATTATAATATCTGCCGGTACTGATCTAGCACATGTGCCCTCTAATCCTTCCCCTTCTTTCGGTTCGCCTTACAACCGAAGAAAACTCACGAAGTATACCGAAGGAAAATATTCCGAACGGATATTTTAAGATATTCTAAAAATAGTTATTTCAAAATAAAAGTGACGTATACAGTAACTAAGCATATTGCACCTGATTATCGATGCTTCATTGCAGAACAATAAATTGATTGGTAAATTACTCAATAACAAAATAACCTATACTGTAACAGGTACGAATATTTCTGCCAAACATTTTTAGCGAACGCACCTATTTTTTCGTATTTCGCAATTTTAATGTGGATATGTCTAATAATTACCGTCATAGCTTTCTATAACAATTCAATTTTTGCATTTTCAAATTTGATAGTAATTTTCTAATAAGTTGAAGTGTATCTATAGATAGTCAAACCGTATTGAAACATCTTATACGAAACTCATCAGTAAACAAGATGACGCTAGCTCACATTCTTAAAATCAACATGGCGACGAAAGGAAAAGGGAAAGAAGACGTAATGATTCTAAATCCAGAACCTCCTCCCAAGCAGGAAAAAGGGAGCGTCTCCGCTACAAAATTGTCTCAGACACTACAGAAGATTATGTTAAGGTAGGAAGCAACTTTCATTACCGTATCTAAGTTACCTAGAACAGTAGCCTATGTCGACAACCTCGCTCTTCGGTCATTAAGGAAATGATGAATGACCACATTGCTAGCTCTGTTACTCACTAATTGCTGATTACCGACCTATAAACGCATTTTCTTGATGGTTCGTGTGAAGTTGTGCATGAGTCAAAATTGAGATTGGTTGTGACTGCGTAGACGATTCGACCACAGGGACATGTTTAATTTACTCTTATATTAAAAAACAGCCAGAAATACTTAAGACTAGACAGTAGACACGCCCCTGTGATTCGACCACACATTAGACCATAACGTACCATAAAGTGCACGTGCATATATAATGAGTGCTGTTTTGGCAACATTGTCTATAACTACTGATTCTAAGATTCCCTGTGAGATTTTACTATATAACGACCCTCTGTACAGCGACCACCTGTCTAATGTGACTAACGACCGGTGATTTTGCAACTGCAGTCGCTCGTTAGTTTTCTATAGTGATGGATTTCTGTCAGCCATCTTCTGCTCTCAGAAGTAATCCATCATAAAATCCGCGGAAAAATTCAGACACATCGACCCTGGCCTGATTAAACAAAATACCCTCACAACCCTGGACTCTACCATCTATTAGCCTATATATACTGTAGCTGCCTCAGCCTCGGAGGAGTCCGGTCACCATGAGTGTCTGTGTGTTATATTACAACTGTGCAAGGTGGCCTCATTTGACACGGTCAGTTAATTTTGTGATTTCAACTAAGATAGATCACTTCAAAAGGCAAACACTGGCCATATCTGTCAACAAGATTTACTCACATGATTTCAAGCCAATAATGCCTTTCTTAATTGTAGCTGTTGGTACTAGCATTTTAATCTACTGCCGCCATCTTTGTTTAGTCAGTATTAATAAAATGTTGTAAACTGCCACAAATATCCAGATTTCACTTTTGGTCAGAAAACAAATCTTTTGGTTAAAAGAAGTTAGTGTACATGTCACAAAATAATAAGTAGTAATTACACAAACGTAATTAATTCACTAACAAGTACTACTTGTAATGGGAAACCATAACAGAAGTCCCCCAAACGCCCCAGCAGTCTTACCATTATGTTTGACATTCCTCAATATCCCTATGACAAATTTCATTGAAATCAAACGTCTAAATTTCGACCAATCAGAAGCTTCCATATTGTTGCTATAGTAGCGAACCCCATTCGGTTAATTTTGCAGTCCCCCAATATAATATCCCTACATACCAAATTTTATCAAAATCAGACAATATCTAAATTCCGACCATTCAGACCAGGAAATAGCCACCATTTTTCAATCTAGAAACGGAAGTTGCAGTTATGTTTTAAGTGTCATGAGACACCTTAATACCAAATTTCATGAAATTAAAGTTATAATGAAAATATAAGAGGAGCTGGCCGAGAACCCTTGCGTACACCATAGAAATAGGAAAATTTTCAAACAAATATCATTAGCCAGACAGCCATCTTTGATTTCGGGAAAAAGTGTCTCAAAATAATCTTCACATATTCATCTTTGTTCCCACCAAGTTTCATTTCAATGCAACCAACGGTTATAGAGTTAAAGCCCATTACATTTTAGTCAATTAGGGGCTCTGGTGGCCATATTGGATGTCAGATCGAAAAATAAATAGTGCGGTGCACAACTTCAGATTGCCATAGATGTTCACGCAAAGATTCATTTCAATCCGACCACAGTGTTCGAGAAATGTGTCGGACAAAACTTGGCGGAAGAATAATACACATGTAATAAGAAATGGAGTAAATACAAGTCCCCACACTTTGTTTGGGGGACTTATATTTATTATTGTGTATTTCTTTTTATTCAAGAAAGAAAGGGAGATAATGTGACAAATGCATTTAAATTAGTAATATTTCAGAACAAAAATATATAAAAAGTTGCTTTTGTATCCGTTAGACCATTTTGAGTTATGTTTTTTTGTCTCAAATTGCATTGGGTTTTTTAAAAAGTCTTTTTAATATATATTTAATCCTTCAGATTTATTAAAAAATATAAATAAAGTGTATGCATTGATTCAACTTCTGAAAATGTTAAAACTGACTGGTCTATTGAATGCCCTGTTCATTGACCAGTTATTAATGGTAGTTTCACGTTAACTGGTTGGTGTCTATATAAAGGCAACTTGTCTTTATAGACAGGTTTGACTGTATTTTGGGTGACAGAAGGAGGTTCTATGTTGTATAAAAAGGGGTATGGCTTCTATAGGTTTGGAGGGTGCCTTGGTGGTGAAAATAAAGGTAAATCTTTTAAATCACTATTTTATGATGACCCTGATTGACTGAACGAATTTTGATCAAATTTGATTGGCATCATTTTGAGGTGATGGAACCATGAATGCTATACATGTATAACTTATTAACCCACTATCTCATAATGGCACTAATAACCATATGCATATTGCAATGTACCAACTCTTTCTCTTGCCATGACTTTCCATTTAGCTACATTAGAAGATACAATAGAATGGTTTATGGCATTGTGAACTAAATATTGTGAAAAATGTTGTTGTCAACATGTTAGATTGGACTCTGCCAATGGGCAATGTATAATCATTTTAGGACGAATATATAGTTATAGATTGGAAAAACAACTCAAAGGCTTGGGTGTTACAAAAAACGTCTAGTACAATATAATAAGCAAGGGGGCAATAGGATAAGATAATAATAATACACATCCACTCATCACCACCATCAAGCTCAGTCTGCCTGAACAATTGCAGTTGATTTACAAAGAAAACTCTATGATGACTTGACGTCACACAATTACGCACATTACAAAACCATTATGTTAAAGAATACAAGGCCCCTGGACAATGGTCATCTCTCTCTCTCATAACAAAACATTTTAACCCCCACACATGCTAATAATGGAACAGGTACCCAAGTCGGTTGTCCAGGTGTGACAGCTAAATATAGATTATCCCACAACAATAAATAAAGGCACTTGATCACTCATTCACTCAAAGCAACACACATATCTATACAGATATGCACATGATAATAATACATGTAATGCATGAATACAAGTGAACTACATGACGATACCATATTACTGAATATTGTTTTGTATATGAGTTAATAATTTATGTGTTATATCTGTGAAAATGTGTAATTCTACTGTGTGTCTATTAAGGTTGAAGGGCGAGTGTATGCAAGAGGATGGAAAAGGTGTTGACTACAGCAAGCTTAAAGGCTCTCCAAGCTTCAAAGCATACAAAGAGGAGGTTGCTCAACTGCACAATGTAGATCTGTCAGAACTTACAGACACACAGAAAAAAGTCTTTTTTATAAGTATCCTTTACCTTTCAAAGTCGCCAGTCTGTATTCCCAGTCATCACATTCAGTGTTCTCTCTCTATATATGTATCTAGACCATAAGAGCCAAGGCAGTGCCCAGGTATATTCTGTGACAGCCTGGGTATATTTTCAGAGTTATGATTGCAATCAGTAAAATAAATGTGTAATTAGTTGCATTTCTTTCAAGCTATCTGATTAATAGCTGAATTCATTGGTTAATTTGACCACTGTTGCTATGCAAATTTATTCGTTTGAAAATCAGCTCATACAAGGTTCTGCTTGTAAATGGGTGTTAAGGGCATGCATAGTCTTCCAAACATTTATATGACCTTAACATGTAGATCTGTACAATGCTTTGACAATACATGGACTTGGTATGATGGACACGCTACCTAACTCAGTACTGGATGTCGGTCAGTTCTGGAAAAGAACCTGCTACAAAATTGGAAAGAATATGTACAGCTTGGACGACATGGAGCATGGAATTCTTAGAGGTGACACCTTTTGTTTCCTTTGGTAAAAGAAAATTGTGAGCTGTGAATGCTCAGAGTGTGACGTAAAAGTCATATATATATATATATATATATATGCTGTCCAAAGATCTGGTCCTCTGGTAAAAAATGAAGCTTGCTTAGTGATGGGAATCTGTTTCACTTTCAGAATCGATAGTCGGAAACTCAAAATCGATTGAATTTCGATTATAATCAGTTTTCTAAATTTAGCACAGAATTGCCCTTTTATAGAAAATTTATGTACATCTCAAGTACATTTATTACACATGTACATCTTAGCCATTGTTATCAATATTTCTAATACTGAACACAAACAAATCATTTAACAGTTGTTAATATATATGTAAATATGCTTAATTGCTTGTAAATTTAATGACCAATGAATGTACTGTTACTAGCAATAAAATATAAAATCAATTACAAACATACACGAAGACGAAGATTTACGAGCACGTCCAGAAATTTCTGATTCTTTGTCTTTTCGAAAATTTGTCCTCGATGATTGGTTATTATTAATTTTTCTTTTTGATCATTTTTTGATCATTTTCAATCATCGGCCCACCATTATGCTTGCCTCTCTCGTTTTCTATTTTGATATTCTTGCCAATTAATCATTAGAGACATGTGCTTTTATCTTTTTCTGCTGTTTACATTGTAAATGTGTAAGAAATCCTGATTTCCATTGTACAACCTCCATTGTAATCTGAACAGGTAACAGCCCACACCCTGCCACAACAGATAAACCATTCAAACCTGATGACCCCAGACTTGTGTATGCATTGAAACAGTTGGACCCCAGAATTCACTTTGCGTTGGTCTGTGGAGCTGTGGTAAGAACATATCGGTGGTGAAACAAAGATATGTGTCTGCTGTATGATAAAGAGGATTATAACCTAATTTTGTACAGAACAACTTGTGCCAATAGAGTTAATGTTTTGCACATGAATGGGTTGGTGTATATAATATTTTGATATGTAACATTCCTTGCCAAAAGACGCTTGAAAGTGGTATTTCCTTAGAAAGAAGGGCACAGCCCTATTTTGAGAAAAGAGGTAAAACTTTGAAATCCTTCGGCCTGCAGCATGGGCACATAGCGCATGAACTTTGAAATTGAAATTTAAAGGAAACATCATTAGATGTGATGGTAGTTCAGATTTAATTTTGAATATATTTTGGATGGGTACTCCACTTCCCTATGAAGTTAGATTTTAAACATTTAAAACAAAACTTAAACAATAAATATAATGTAGAACCTCAATCAAGGGTACCTGGTATTTCTAATCAATAATTGGGAATATTTGTTATTGCAGTATAAAGTAATTTCTGTGTTCTCTCCAGTCATCAGTGTTACATATTATGTTTGTCTCTCCACAGTCCTGCCCAGCTATAAATGTTTACACTGAGGCCAATATTGATACAGCCTTGGACAGTGCTACCAAGAACTTCTGTGTACAGGAGGTGTCCATGTTTAATGAGGTTGACGAGATCTGGCTCTCCCGTATCTTTCAGTGGTACAGATCTGACTTTGGTGTCACAGAGGTCGATGTGATCAAGTATGTACAGCGTACTACAATAGCACTGGAATAGAAAACTTTACAAAACTAATTCTTGCTGAAATTGAAATTCTACCTCAAGTGTGTGTAAGAAGTTCATAAATTATATTGCAGATAATGATTGAATGTTAAACTTGCAAAAATAAAAATAGATTAAATACAAAATATTTAGCCATATGCATGGAAAGGTTACAAGACTTAAAAACTGTATAGTGTTAATGACTTCCTGCTGGTAAAATGCTTTTTTCTGTTTTCAGATGGACTATGCCATACCTGGAGAAAAGTATAGCAGACCGTGCTCATGTTATCCTGTCAAAGTTACAGAATGTGGGAAGAGTAAACATCAAATACAACGAGTATGACTGGAGACTCAACATCCCAGGGTCACGACCTATCAACCTTTAATCTGGCCAAAAGGTCATGATCATGCCCTGTCAACATCTGATCAAGAAAAAGTTGGTATTTTGTGAAAGTAATCACAAATCAAAGAATATTCAAATCTCAGAGAGAAAAGCTGTTAGAGTATTAATGATAAAACATTTTTTTGAGATTCCTCAGTTTGGTATAAATTTGAAAAGATATATTTAACACAAGCATTTGTTTCCTTTGTCAGGAAAAGAGTGAAAGAAGTCAGTCTTTAGGATAGTTCACTATTCCTCCTGCAGTATTAAAGGGTTATTTGGATGAAAATCATCAACTAAAAGGCAGTTTAAATAACAATTTGATATTTGACTTTACACTTTCATCCCAGCACCAAATAGTGAACAGTTGAAAAGACTGTCATTTGCACTCTTTGTTTGCCAAGCTACAGATCTTTTGTTAAAAGTATGAATCTTTTCATTTTATCATAGTTTTGTTAAGGGTTTTACGGTGAAGTGGTATGGTGGAGGATTTCTGTGATTAACTTCCTCTTTCAGCATTTATATTCTGTTCTTAGCATGAAGCCTGTCCTTGTTGTTTTAATGGTTATTTTTATTGTATTGTTGAGAGTTCATTGTTCATATATTCATTGTAATTGTGGTTCACTCCATCAAATGATGTTAGCTGGTACAATAAGAAGACTAAGTCTGAACTACTGGTAAGTTATCATAAAATTTATATTTTGTCATAAATATTCCAGTTTTAATGTGAATATTATTTTTTTATTTTTATTTTTTTATCAAATCACTGAACCTGAAGTACATGTATTACCTTTTGTTTACAGCAAGTCTTGTACTATCTTGATCAATGATTGTATTTGCATACAGTTAGATTTTGTTTACTTTTTTGCACTATGGTTCTAATTATGGTGTATGTAGCCATTTTGGCAATGTGAGATTGAAAATTTAAGAAAAATTACACTAAATTTCAACTGATGCTAACAAGAAATATATGGGCAGTCTGTATGCTTTGACCCCAGAAATAGAGTTTTCCCAGTTTTCTGAAAGTTGCAGAACTGTTTCATATTGTCCTGAAATGTTTCAGTTACTTTGGTTATGTGGTGCGTCATTAATGAGCTTTCATATCTTACCAGTCAGTATTGAAACTCTACTGTACACATTAAATGTAGAAGATCAGACACAACATAATTATATATACATACTAGGCTATTCAAATCGCCCTGCGTCCATGGTCCTTCATTCATATGTCGTCTGTCCTTCCGTAAACAATACTTGTTTTCGCTATTTTTTGCAAGTGCTAGAAGGTTATTCCTCAAACTTCGTGTATAGGTTCCCCTTGGTCCTTAGTTGTGCCAATTGAATGAAGATGTTTTATCAGAAATACAAAATGGCTGACATGCTGACATGTTATCAGAATATTAAGAGGGAAAAAAAGATAGAAAGGGAAAGTATTTAGAATATCAGTCTGACAGAGAACCAATAAAGATTATTCAACGGTGGGCACCAAGATCCCTCTTGTATCTCGTTATAATAACCCACCCTGTGTGTATAGTTGATACCCACCCTTGTATAGTACAAGCATTTGCTAACAGCATTATATAATCAGTACTTCTGGTACTGGCAAATATCACTATCCCTAGTCATTTACCTACTGTTCAAAACGATATTAGATTGGATAGATACAAGTGGATCACAATTAGATTTGGGTCTGTATTCGTGAAACCATTCTCATGCTCAGGCATAAAATCTGTGCTCAACCCAATTTCCTATAAACTCGCTTAAATCATGAAATGGCAGTTTAAAAGAAAATAACCTAAATATTGAAGATACATGTAGTATCCTATTTGAGGTCTTTTGGAAATTCCTTCAAATCATTGAAAAGATATTATTAAATTCAGGTGTCAGATTTATCACCAAACAGTATTTGAGTCTGAGCACAAAATGTGTATTGGAGCATGAGTTTGGTTTCATGAATAAAGATAAATGTGAGAGGAATTTCTACGCACATACAGGTACATTACCTGGTAGTTTGATCAAGTGGTCTTTGGTGGTGGAAATGGTAGTTTTACATAGGCTCAAGCTATCCAAAACACAATTAACAAAGTAAAGCACTGAGTTTTCCTTCAATTGTGGTCAAGTGTTCACCTAAGTACTCTGGTCAGACTTTTTCCTGACCAGCTCTTAAATACACCTTATCCAAACATCAAAATCATTTCTCATCTTCATTACATTTTTGAGGACTAATGGCTGGCCTATCATAGCTATGACTCTCAGTTTCCCAGTCTCCTGTATCAGTGTTATATGTATATTATCATTATTATGGATGTCATTCAATCCTGATAGTGTTTAGTTGTATTGATTATATGGAACATTTAATCTGATCAATGATTTTCTAATTCTAGTGCTAGTTTGCTATATAGTTTTCTAATTTGTGATAATTTGTATGTACTAAGTGATAGAAAATTTGATTAACTAGTCGGTCTAAATAGGTCATAGTTAAGTTGTTACTAACTTGTAATTAGTTTAGTTATATGATATATACGTACACTGAACTGTAGTTATATAGGTTAGTCTGTAGTTATATGGTAGTTATTTAGGTTAGTCTGTAGTTATATGGTAGTTATTTAGGTTAGTCAGTGGATAGACACTGGAAAGCAGTACAACTTTGTGTATTAGCTGTAGTGCTCAAGTTTGATGTTAATTTATTATTTAAAGAGTTTTTAAATTTAACTGTTATTAATTTTGAAATTTGTCTAATATTAAATTTTAGCTAAAAGCGGGTGTTGACTAATAATTATATAGTCTAATTAATTAGGGTTTGTTATCAATGATTTTATCCCATTAAATACTGCAGGTCATTTCACATTTATATGACTGTTTGCTTTGGAGTTATCAATTTGTTGCTTTGGTTTTGCTTTCAGAGTTTAAACTTTTACATGTTATTGATTTAAGTGTTTTATTCATGATAACATATCTTCTGGATTTTTTAAGATCCTGAAGTCAGTGTAAATGTACTTAAATTTAGATGTTATTGTATCACAATGTAGTTAATTTAAAACCTAATGAAATGGCCATTCACTGTAGGTGAGATGTAATCCTGTTCTCCACATGCTCTGTGTATGATCACACAGTAAGTGTATACAAGTCTACGCTGTCTTCATTGTTGTGCATCTAGCACACTGTTGTAATGTTAGGTTCAATTTGAACGAATGTGAAGGAATTATTACATATTAAATAGCAAAATACAGGTGAATTGCGATCTTAGTGTCCAGGTTTGACATGTTATCAGTCAAGTAGAAAAATGTTAGAAATCTGTAAATATAACAGATGAATGTGATATGCTTTATGTAGGTTAGTAACAGTATCATATTTATCCAGCAATAAGCCTAAGTATGTCTGGTACATGAAATATAAAACAATGATTGAACACATATTATTAACATAAGTCAGTTGGTTGAGTAGCCCTATGGTATAACACTTGTCTTTCCCCCTGGCGGCTTGGGTTTGATTCCCCTATTGGACATGAAAAGGTATGGGATCACCTGTCTGACCATGTGTTTTTCCCAGGTATTCTGGTTTCCTCCTACACTAAGACCATTCACTTGCTTCCATCTGGGTCAGCAAGATTGAACAACATAGTTAAAAGTTGTAAAATACATAAAGTTTAATTATAAATATAAGCCTACCTAATGTCTATTGCTGGTCAGTAATAATGCTTAGAATGGCATTTCATTGCAATTTTATGTATTGACTTCCTGGGCGTGTTACAGGATAAGTAGGTAACTGATAACCAAGGTAACTATATCAGATGGTAGTGCTGTATTAACCTCCTACAGATTTATACAATGTTTGACTACCACCTGTGTATCATACATGCTCTGTGATATCTAGTTCTGCATTGTGTTCATGGGTATCGTCATCACTGTTTGTTTGTTTTTTGTTAATGTTTTGCATTATATACTCAGTGTGATACTGTTTTGAAAGTTTTGTTTGCTGATTGCTTTGGAAACTCTTTCCCTGAGTCGCATATCATCAACGAAGGATTTACATTTATTTGTATTCAGAAATAGAAGACAAAGATAAAGTATGTCTTAGTATACACATCAAAAGCAAATGTTGGACCTATAATACGAAAACTATTTGTCCATCGGCCAAGAATAACATGGACCACTTAGAAGTTTAAGGAATTGCCCAAGGTAACGAAACTCAATAGATTAATTCTGATAACGTCATTCTTAGAATTTATTAGGGCATTGTTTTTTCAAAATTAAAGGATTAATCACATAAGTACCATCAATGTTGAAGTATTATTTAGTTTGACAAAATTTAATAAGCTACTACATCACAAAGTCATTGAAACTAAACTAAATGTTGGCAAAATTTGAACAAAGCACACAGCAGTATACATACTGATTGGTTGGATGCTTCAGCTAAGAGACTAAGTTGTTTTTGGATACCCTGTCAATATCTATTGATAGTGATCAATGAGGAATACTACACAAAACTAGTAAATGTGAAGTTAATATTTGTCCGTCAAATTTGAGTTTATGTGGTTTCAAGATGAATTTGATTATGTGGCAAAGTGAGACATATACTATAGATACAATTAAAAACAATTCTAGTGTATTATTAGCTGTAATAAGGATATGGTATACAATATAATATTTCTTCAGTCAATGAAATTTGGGTTGGAAGTTCTCATAGCTTATACTAAGCATATACCTTAAAAAGTTTGTGTTTTGATATCAAATCTAGGAGGATGCTAAACTATATACTAATGTTATATTTTGTTATTGTTTGAAGTGTAGGTAACTCAGATATCCTGTAATAGGCATTATTGTTTATTCTGGTAATGGAGGAGTTTAAAAATGACTTCAATCAGTTCATGTTTTATTACTGTATTCAGTTTAAGAGGCTTGTCCTTCTTAAAAAATAAATATGAGTGAAAGTAAAAAATGTGTTATGTACACTCTGCAATATATCATCACTGCCAAGATATTGAATAATGGTAGTGAGAAGGAATTAACTGGTCTTTAATGTTCAATAAATGTTTACTTAATATATTTAATGGACTTAATTATCTGACATGATGTATACTGTATTCAGTTATGGGGGTGCAAATGCATATGGTTGTTTGTTTGTTTCAGGAGGGGTGGGGGGATTACATTGTGAACATTTATTTAATAAGACGTTATGTGTTGACTAACATACGATTTGGAACCACAGGGTGTCATAGTACTTGTATGATGATAATGTTTTATATCTTCACTGCAGAGCATTTAAATACCATCATTCATTAAACATTTAAGTACTTCTAAATCGTCAAAAGGCAAAGGATGATGGTCAGTAATGTCTTTGGACAAATGGATACCAAGTTTGTTCCATGAATAACCTTGACCCACTTTTAAGTAACCTTGGATAGAAATCTTTAGTATCATAATTAGTTTGTTTGAACTTTTGTGAAGGTCAAGGATAAAAAAATAAAGCCAACTGCATTGAAAAAGCTGTGAGCAAAGGCCTGGTAATGTCGTATTCAGTATCCTCATATTTCCAACATATATTCTCAATGCAAACCTGATTTTTTTTGAAAATTTGAATACCATGGAGCATGGGTGAAGCCTTTAAAGGCTCAAATTTGGACAGCTAGGAGAAACCATCTAATACCTTTAGGTTAGCAACTATCTCCAAAAGGCTCATCCAAGATTTTCAGAACTAGACTGTCTTGCATTTTATCAATTTATCCCAATCATCATGCAGTAAAACAATCTTAAAGTCAGTCAAAAAACAATCTTAAAGTCAGAAAAAAAACAATCTTAAAGTCAGAAAAAAAAAAAATCTTTAAGTCAGAAAAAAACAATCACAATAAGTACAGATGTGTCAATGGTTGTAATTAATGAGTCATTAGCATCAACAGCTTCAAAAGTACATAGAAAAAACATTAGCAAATAGTTAAAGCTGTGTTTAAATTACAGGGTGTGTCTGTCTCGGTGTTGCTACATCTAATACATTCAGTATTAATTTAAAATGAGGTAAAAAATTACAATGTTTTTCTGGGATAAAAGTGAGTTTATCCGGTGTTGTATTTCATGTTAGAATTTTGTAATTCTGTATTTAGATACAAATCAATTCTGGCTTCCTTGGTCTAATATTATATATTTAACATTAATTGTAATTCACGGTTTGTTTTGTTATTATCATAATTATACATGTAGTAAATATATTTACTGGGCTGATGATGGCAAATTATTCTGTTATTTATTATAAAATGATATTCAAACATAATTATTATAAATTTATATTAATTTGTTTGATTATACAAAAATATGTTACATTTTTCATATACCCAACTCAATGATTCATTATTTTATGCAGAGGTACTGCTGTATGTATTTCTAAACAGGCAAGTACATGTAGTAGTAATATTCATGGACTTGTCAATTCTAATTATGGTTATAGAAAATATCTTTTAAATAATAACAGATAATAGTTACTGTATTTGTGTATTGTGTAAATCTTTTTGAAAAAAATATTGGAAACTAATACATCAAAAACTAAATTTGAAACTAGCCGAAAATTAACTTACAGACTCAATACCTACCGGTAGTTTAGACTTCATAAAGAAAGACTGTTATTGATTCTATCGACATCCAGGTGATTGTTTCATGGAACTCGATTTAGACATATCAGTTTTACCTCATAGTATATTTTGTTAGTAGGTCAACTTATGTTGAACTTATAACTTTTTTGTACGCTTACATCCGATTTATATAACTTGTGTGCGGTGCTGTCAGTAAATGGATATATATGTAAGCCAATTATTGCCATTTTATTGTATCTGTATTTTATGCACATTTCCCACAAATGCATAATTATAATTTTGTATAATTTGTGATTTTTAATGGTGAAGGTGCTTTAAACAACGCCTGTATAATTACGGTGTACAAAGTTGACTTGGGCTGTTTGACAGTTGGATTGAAACACAACAAAAGTCATTTAAATGTAAAATATCAACATTCACATTTCATTTAAACAAAATGCTAACATACACTCATGTGAAAGTAGTTTATTGCAATTTAATGACATGATATTAGCATAAATTTTACAAAAGATATTCTATGTTGTAAGATAGGTACGCTATACTTATATAATTACCTATATACATTCCTCGTTGTCATGGTGTTACCTGTGATTGATATTTCACATATTTTCAGCTGAAAGTTAATTAAATTCTGCCTGTAATACTGAACAGTAATTTGATTTAATAAGGCTAGAAAACACTAGATATAGAATATTATTATATACCTAGATATGTAGACTTTTAGTATGATATCATGCAACAAACAGGAAAATATTATTCCATACTGTAGAATAGATACAAATTATTTAATTAAAAAGTAATGTATATCAGAATTTAATCAAAATAACCCAATTCCAAAGATACTAAAGATGATCAAATGTTATTTTAAAATTTATTTGTAATACATATTATAAGATCTTGATAATTTAGTAGTATGGCAAGATGAGCCACCTAATATTGTTGTTATCCAGATATGTTTTACATGTCTTTTGATTTAAAATAAAAATTGTATGCTTCTATCCCTTATACAATATATTATTCATTTCTTAAACTATCATGTTCCTGAGTATATAACATCATATATCTTGCTCCTGGAGTAGATATTTGGACTCTGTGTCTGTAGCTATAAAACTCAATATTTTTAATAACTGCATGTATGTTTATTATCTAGTTATTGAATGGGCATTCTCATCTGTTGTTATTTATTCAAGAAAACGTATGTGAAATATATAAGAATTATAGATACAGCTAGTCACAGTAGAGAAGATAGAAGAGAGATAATTGTATTCAACTCTAAGTCATGTTGTAGAAACTTTAAATTGGTATCCTGGGTTAGAACTGAAATTGATGGGAAAAAAAATCTGTTTTATTAAAACTAGCACTGATAATTGTTTGTATTATTTATAGAACAAATCGCTCAATGCCTTTATGCAAGACAGTAAATATCTTAGAATTTTAAAGTGCTTCCTTACAATTTACCCAAACTTATTTTATCTTAAGTATTACTCACTAAAAACTGAACAAAACATGTCTATACATGTATATACTGCTATGCAATGTAAGTGTCTGTAACATGTCAAGTAAGCAGTCTTTTACATCCCACTTCAGAAAGTCCGCCATTGTAAAATTTCACGATACATATAGTATTGTATTTTACATCTGATGCATTGAACATCCTGATATATATGCATTTTATTTATGCTGTTTTTTTCAGATGATTGTCTAACAGGCATCTGTCTGCTTTTCAAATTTTATTTGTCCTAAAAAAAATATACAATGTACTTTGAAATAAACTTTAAAGTCTGGGCCATCAATTTAATTGTGTGGATCACCAGATGTGTTCATAGTCTTTAAGTGATGCCAACAAATCTTTCCAATTTTCCTGTTAAGGCTCACATATAGGACCTGTTACGTAGCCACGTTTTAACATATAGGTCATGTTAAACAGCAACGAGTTAACATATAGGACATGTTACGTAGCCACGAGTTAACATATAGGACATGTTACATAGCCACGAGTTAACATATAGGACATGTTACGTAGCCACGAGTTAACATATAAGACATGTTACTTAGCCACGAATTAACATATAGGACATGTTACGTAGCCACGAGTTAACATATAGGACATGTTACGTAGCCACGAGTTAACATATAGGTCATGTTACATTGCCACGAGTTAACATATAGGACCTGTTACGTAGCCACGAGTTAACATATAGGACATGTTACATAGCCACGAGTTAACATATAGGACATGTTACGTAGCCACGAGTTAACATATAGGACATGTTACATAGCCACGAGTTAACATATAGGACATGTTACGTAGCCACGAGTTAACATATAGGACATGTTACGTAGCCACGAGTTAACATATAGGACATGTTACATAGCCACGAGTTAACATATAAGACATGTTACTTAGCCACGAGTTAACATATAGGACATGTTACGTAGCCACGAGTTAACATATAGGACATGTTACATAGCCACGAGTTGACATAGGACATGTTACATAGCCACGAGTTAACATATAGGACATGTTACATAGCCACGAGTTAACATATAGGACATGTTACGTAGCCACGAGTTAACATATAGGACATGTTACATAGCCACGAGTTGACATAGGACATGTTACATAGCCACGAGTTGACATAGGACATGTTACATAGCCACGAGTTGACATATAGGACATGTTACGTAGCCACGAGTTAACATATAGGACATGTTACGTAGCCACGAGTTAACATATAGGACATGTTACGTAGCCACGAGTTAACATATAGGACATGTTACGTAGCCACGAGTTAACATATAGGACATGTTACGTAGCCACGAGTTAACATATAGGACATGTTACATAGCCACGAGTTGACATAGGACATGTTACATAGCCACGAGTTAACATATAGGACATGTTACGTAGCCACGAGTTAACATATAGGACATGTTACGTAGCCACGAGTTAACATATAGGACATGTTACGTAGCCACGAGTTAACATATAGGACATGTTACGTAGCCACGAGTTGACATAGGACATGTTACATAGCCACGAGTTAACATATAGGACATGTTACGTAGCCACGAGTTAAAATATAGGACATGTTACGTAGCCACGAGTTAACATATAGGACATGTTATGTAGCCACGAGTTAACATATAGGACATGTTACGTAGCCACGAGTTAACATATAGGACATGTTACATAGCCACGAGTTAACATATAGGACATGTTACGTAGCCACGAGTTAACATATAGGACATGTTACGTAGCCACGAGTTAACATATAGGACATGTTACATAGCCACGAGTTAACATATAGGTCATGTTACATTGCCACGAGTTAACATATAGGACATGTTATGTAGCCACGAGTTAACATATAGGACATGTTACGTAGCCACGAGTTAACATATAGGTCATGTTACGTAGCCACGAGTTAACAAATAGGACATGTTATGTAGCCACGAGTTAACATATAGGACATGTTACATAGCCACGAGTTAACATATAGGACATGTTACGTAGCCACGAGTTAACATATAGGACATGTTACGTAGCCACGAGTTTACATATAGGACCTGTTACATAGCCACGAGTTTACATATAGGACATGTTACATAGCCACGAGTTAACATATAGGACATGTTACGTAGCCACAAGTTAACATATAGGACATGTTACGTAGCCACGAGTTAACATATAGGACATGTTACGTAGCCACGAGTTTACATATAGGACCTGTTACATAGCCACGAGTTTACATATATGACATGTTACATAGCCACGAGTTAACATATAGGACCCGTTACATAGCCACGAGTTAACATATAGGACATGTTACGTAGCCACGAGTTGACATATAGGTCATATGTTACATAGCCACGAGTTGACATAGGACATGTTACATAGCCACGAGTTAACATATAGGACATGTTACGTAGCCACGAGTTGACATATAGGACATGTTACGTAGCCACGAGTTAACATATAGGACATGTTACATAGCCACGAGTTAACATATAGGACATGTTAACCAGCAACCCATTAACATATAGGACATGTTACGTAGCCATAAGTTAACAGTTAACATGTTTAGCAGGCCTACACTCAACTGTTACTTTAACCAGCTTCTGATACATTGATTTTAATTCTCCCCACAAGTGAAGGTAGGCCTGTAGACCAGGATAAATCTCCTACAAGGGAGATTGTAGTCCCTACTGGAGATTTTGTGTACCCCAATCTAATGTAATGTCCTGTTCAACTGACAACTTTACTGTAAACATTTACAAACCATTATCAAATTGGTACCTGGTATTACCTTGTTTACATAAGTGATTTTAATGTACAGCTCATGTGGAAAGGTCCTTAAATAACACCAAATTCTAATGTATTGAGGGGTGTTTTTCAGAAGTACCCGTTAATGAGAGAGTGACAATATAAACCATGTTACAATACGGACAACTGAACTGCATGATGGAACTCGTCTCAGATTGATAGAACTCGTCTCAGATTAAGATACCATATCACTTTATATGTATGACATTGTACAATGCCAAGGTTTCTGGTCGCCTGCCTACAAATCTATTACTATATTTACTTTTTGTTAACCCCAAATCTGTTTACCACCCCTGGCAGTTAGGTTTAAAGATTTTATTTCTAGTTGGATTAGAAACATTTACAAATTAGCATCTAGTGAATTCATTCATGTTTCGAGTTCATTTACTGTCCTTTGTACTAGAAAATTGAATGAAATTTATATATGACCCAAAAGTTGAATGAAATTTAAATATGACCCAAAAAGGATTCGATTAAGTAGGTTTACTTGGATGTATCGGCATTCCTTTGTTATTGTAAACTGTTTATGAATTACACTGCATGCAATATCAATGTTATATGTGATATTATAATTAAGATATTTATCTGTTTATCTATACAACTACATTGTTTATAAACTCAGTATATTGTTCTGGACAATTCAACGTTAATGTATGATACTACCTTAATGGTGCGAGTTAATAAAATATTTAATGATTTTGCTTATTGAATAAAATTATCTATCTTTCAACCATGCACCTTTTTATTTTATTTTAGATCATGTGACACTTATGGTCATTAAGTTTCCTCTGTCTTTGTCCAATATGCATTGTATGGAACTATTCCTTTCAAAATACTATTCTCCTTGGGGGATGGTTTAAACCCTCGGAACAGTTTGGTAGGGCTGCAAATGGGGAATTTACCCTAAAATCTTGCTTTTAAATGCTAATCCTCCTTCATGCTTGAGTGGATTACAACCAAGTTTCATCTGAATCATCATCTGCAAGGTTCACTCCGGCAGTCATCAGTGTCGCATTTTGCAAAAATAATTAGAAAAAAAAAAGAATAAAAAGGAAAATTATCAAAATCACTTCTCAATAACCAAGAGGCCAAGAGTCAGGATACCAGGTCTGTGGCAACTGCTTGGATAAGGGGCTACCAAGTATGTTCAAATGAATGGCCTTGACCTATTTTTAAGGTCAAATGAAATGTGTTAAAATCTTTAAATGACTTCTCAATAACCAAGGTCATGACAACTAGCTAGTAGCATGATGGGATGAAAAATGGATAACATTGAT
Organism: Pecten maximus; assembly: GCF_902652985.1. Lineage (NCBI taxonomy): Eukaryota > Metazoa > Mollusca > Bivalvia > Pectinida > Pectinidae > Pecten > Pecten maximus. Next base: position 35,298,568 of record NC_047024.1, on the reverse strand, counting down.
CTACTTTCAAAACTTTTCTTGACATTAAAGAGGCTAATAATTCTAAAATTTCAGCATAATTGACCTCTGTGACCTTGAATAAAGCTCATGGTCATTCATTTGAACAATCTTGATAGCCCTTTACCCAGCATGCTACTGGCCTAATATCATATCTCAAGGCCTCTTGGTTATTGAAAAAATAATCATTTAAAGATTTTAGCATATTTGACCGCTGTATCTTGAATGAAGGTCAAAGTCATTCATTTGAACAATCTTTATAGCACTTTACACCAGCATGCTACAGGCCTAATATCAGATCTCTGGGCCACTTGGTTATTGATAAAAAGTCATTTAAAGATTTTAGCATATTTGCCCCCTGTGACCTTAAATGAAGGTCAAGGTCAATCATTTGAACAATCTTGATAGCCCTTCACCTCAGCATTCTATATGCCCAATATCAGGTGTCTAGGCCTTTTGGTTATTGAAGTCAAAATTTAAATTGTTTACGAACGGACGGCGACGGACAATAGGCGATTAGAAAAGGTCATTCGAGACTTCGTCTCAGGTAACCTAAAAAGTGTATAGTCAATGTATGCTCCACCGGAAATTTAAATCCATTCCACAATTCAGATGGCTGCCATCTTGAAAACCTTATTACTGCTACTTCTCCTGAATGGAAATTCATACATTAATTTCAAGTTCCGTGTCATATTCAAAATGGCTGTCATGAATGCCACTTTGAAAAACATTATCCTTAAATGAAGGATTTCTGAGAAACTAAGAAACTAACTAGTGAGAAGAACATTTACAACATGATTGGTACTAAATAAGATTGAATCCATGTGACATTCAACTAACAACTAACGAATGATTATGGCAAAACACTTCATTTCTTTCTTCCTTGATGGTACTACCTAATATAGATTATGTGGACAGGCTAATTTAAACCCAGACGGTACATTTTTTCTCTACAGAGGCAATGGTGTGATGTCATACGAGTGGTAAAGCAGCCAAGTTTGGTGATAAATATATCGTTTATACCAATATTATTGAAACCTGTAATTAGAAAAAAGTGCATGTGACTTATTGTGGAAATCATGTGGCACTTTTAACAACTGATATGGACAACACGCCTGGTGATGGCTCAATGTAACTTCTAATTCAGCAATCCAAGCTAATCACATACATTTAGTTATTTTGTATTTTAAAATATAACAAATGAGTTTTTTTTATTTAAAAAATGTTTAATCTCCATGATGTCCTGTAACAATAATGTTATGATATACAAGTAGAATAAGTCAATATTGCCACTAATATAAGTTATTCATGAAAAGACAAATTACATTTGAGAGAAAAAACATTAGCCATAATTTCTTTCTAGACTTTATCTGAATTTCACTCAATTTCAGTGCCTCAAGAGATAACATACTGAAGAAATTAAGCTATTATATCATATTCAATGTCATGAAGTATTCCTTACAATGTACTATAACTCCCTCAAATTTCAAATAGTTCATCTACTATATGTACATTATACATTGTACCAATACATTATACATTGTACCATTACATGCATTGTACCAATACATTATACATTGTACCAATTAATACATTATACATTGTATCAATACATTATACATTGTACCATTACATTATACTCTGTACCAATACATTATACATTGTAATACATTATACATTGTACCAATTAATACATTACACATTGTACCAATACATTACATATTGTACCAATTAATACATTGTACCATTACATTATACTTTGTACCAATACATTATACATTGTACCAATACATTATACATTGTACCAATAAAATGCAGACACCAAAACTCCCTGGTGTCGTAGGAAATATATATTTTGATCTCAAAATTTGACAATTATAATTGCATTATTAAAGCTCTTAAGCTGTCAATTGACTATGGGGATAACATCTTTATTTTCTTTTTATGATTTTGTTTTGTTTTGTTTTTGCGATATAACCAAAGTTTGCTTTATTGCGGAATACAAAACCTCCTTTACAGGTATCTTTACACATTCTAAAAAAAATATTAGTTTCTAACAGTATAAATTAACACATCAAGCCTTACTCTTCAACTACATTACAAGTATATTAATATATTAATAATGGATATTGCATCTGATTTTAAATGACTGATTCTATCTACTGAAAACATTTTACAAATGTACAAAATGACAAGTAGATCAGACAAAAACCAAGTATAATACAGAAATTGGACAGAAATAATTTGTTCTGTGAATGTTTCAAGGTTTACCAGAAACATTATCATGATCAACACTTGCATATATTTGTATATATTTGATCACACATATATAGCATTATAATAATAAGAGTACAACCCAACACAAGTTGTATACTACCAAACTCACCAACATGTACTTATAAGTTAACACTTGATATATCAAAGTGTTTACACCCACAAAACATTTCCTCAATGATCAGCCTAGAAATAAGCAACCAATAACATTCAGAACTCCCATACAAACCATCACATACTTACACATGTAATCCTTCATGACTTACCAACCCTTACAGTCACATATACAAAGTCGCAGCACTGGGAGAGTGAATTCTGTAAGCTGAACAGGACAAGAAAAAAAAATCCAGGTACCATGACCTGCAGCCAGTAGTCTTGGTCTTTGGGCAAGTAAATATGACTACAAATTTAATGTTGACTTGCAAGATAGCTAAATGCAAAATTAATTTTCTTGTAATTTCTATCTTTTCCTTTGATTAATTCCTTTAAAGTGCTACTAATTAAGTTAAATAGGACAACAATATAATGGTTCAACTTTTTGCCCATTCTTTTTTTTTAACATGAACTTGCCCAAAAGACTAGTGTTGCTGAAATTTTATTTCTTGCCTTAATGTAGGGAAACAAATATTTTGCTAATCTTGCTATATAAAAATGTTTAGAATGAATATCACAGGAATGTTTTCAGCTCCATATAGAGAGTTGGTGTGTCATCACAGACTTGTATCTCCAAAATTCAAGGGATCTGCTCTCAATATACATGTACCTGGTAATTATCATCTCTGCCAACCTGGAAAAGGTAATATGGAATCTCTGTATGCATTACCTTACAGATGATACAAATTTATTTATGTGGAAATTTTAACAAAAGCATAATTTTACACAATCATGTGCTGGGTTCACCCTGGAACCAAAAATCATTGGCCATTTTGACAAGATTTCAGAAATTGTGAGTTTTGTGGGCCATTTTGGAAAATATGGGGCAAATGGCCCCATGGTCCCCTCCAGAGTTATCCCTGGTGTGATCCTCTGATACAGAAACAAAGGGAAGGTGTGTAAGTGGCAGAATCAATGTCACCTCTGGTCTAGCACCCTTGTAAACTGCAAAGGACATGTGTCAGTCAATTGACTGGACATTAGTTTGCCAAATACTAATAAAATGGCCAACCCCAAGCCTTCGATTCTGCATTGGCATCTTATAAAGGTACCGAAAAATGTTTATATATTGAGAGTAGAACTTGAATCCCTGAGATAGATGTGTCCATCTGAAGTGTTACACAGAAATACTGCCCTCCCTGAAGTTGGTCTTTCCTATCAGAGCATTAACTAATACACTGTGTCCATCCCGACTCTGTTTCACAGCGTCCTCCAGTACTTCCTTAATTTTCTCCTCATTTGATCTGTCCAATCGCATGCCCTTTCCACCGTATCCAATGGCAACTTTTTCATAATCGGTGAACTGAATAAAAGAACATTTCTAATTTTATTTAAATGACAAATTCGAAAGTCACTATATATGTACAAAATGATACTTAGATATCTTTTATGTATAATTAATGTATGTATAACTGTTAGTTTTGTATTGATTTCACCCTTTTCAATCTGTAACATAAACTTAATACTTATTTTGATTGTTCTGATGGTTCTTTCAACACATACATGTACATCTAAAACATTATACTGTACATTGATATAATTATAGTATTACCAATAGATAGCAACATCAAAACAGATCTCTTGGAAAAAGGTCACAAAGCTTCTGTTGACCTAAAAAGATATTTAACTCACAGCCAGTTTACAAGCCACACTGCTACCAAACATAGGTTCCTGTTCTCGCTCAATCTGTGTCCAGCCAGCATCATTCCCAACCAAGGCAATCACCGGCAACTGTTGTATTAAACAAACTAAGGTTATACAGCATTAGGACCAGGGGTTAATGAGGTTATTAGGATACAGTATCAGGACCAGGACAATACTGAGGTCATAATATAGTGTTAGGAAAAGGAACAAACAGAAGTTATAAAGTATTAGAACTAGGGGTTACAGAGGTTATGCAGTGTAAGAATCAAGAATGTACTGAGGTTGTACAGTGTTAGGACCAGGGACATACTGAGATTATACAGTGTTAGGACCAGGGAAATACTTGAGTTACACAATGTTAAGATCAGGGACATACTGAGGTGATACAGTGTTAGAACCAGGGACATACTGGGGTTAAACAATGTTATGACCAGGGACATACTCAGGTGGTACAGTCTTAGGACCAGGGACATACTGAGGTGATATAGTGTAAGGACCAGGGACATACTGGGGTGATATAGTGTTAGAACCAGGGACATACTGAGGTGATTTAGTGTTAGGACCAGGGACATACTGAGGTGATATAGTGTTAGGACCAGGGACATACTGAGGTGATATAGTGTTAGGACCAGGGACATACTGAGGTGATACAGTGTAAGGACCAGGGACATACTGGGGTTATATAGTGTTAGAACCAGGGACATACTGAGGTTATATAGTGTTAGGACCAGGGACATACTGGGGTGATATAGTGTTAGGACCAGGGACATACTGAGGTTATATAGTGTTAGGACCAGGGACATACTGAGGTTATATAGTGTTAGGACCAGGGACATACTGGGGTGATATAGTGTTAGAACCAGGGACATACTGAGGTTATATAGTGTTAGGACCAGGGACATACTGGGGTGATATAGTGTTAGGACCAGGGACATACTGGGGTGATAGTGTTAGGATCAGGGACATACTGAGGTTATATAGTGTTAGGACCAGGGACATACTGAGGTGATATAATAGTGTTAGGACCAGGGACATACTGAGGTTATATAGTGTTAGAACCAGGGACATACTCAGGTGGTACAGTCTTAGGACCAGGGACATACTGAGATGATATAGTGTAAGGATCAGGGACATACTGGGGTGATATAGTGTAAGGACCAGGGACATACTGAGGTGATATAGTGTAAGGACCAGGGACATACTGAGGTGATATAGTGTTAGGACCAGGGACATACTGAGGTGATATAGTGTAAGGACCAGGGACATACTGGGGTGATATAGTGTTAGGACCAGAGACATACTGAGGTGATATAATGTTACGACCAGGGACATACTGAGCAGGTTCAGTGTTAGGACCAGGGACATACTGGGGTAATATAGTGTTAGGACCAGGGACATACTGAGGTGATATAATGTTACGACCAGGGACATACTGAGCAGGTTCAGTGTTAGGACCAGGGACATACTGGGGTAATATAGTGTTAGGACCAGGGACATACTGAGGTGATTTAGTGTTAGGACCAGGGACATACTGATCTGATAGTGTTAGTACCAGGGACATACTGAGGTGATATAGTGTTAGGACCAGGGACATACTGGGGTGATATAGTGTTAGGACCAGGGGCATACTGAGGTGATTTAGTGTTAGGACCAGGGACATACTGAGGTGATACAGTGTTAGGACCAGGGACATACTGAGGTAATATAGTGTTCGGACCAGGGACATACTGGGGTGATATAGTGTCAGTACCAGGGACATACTGAGGTGATAGTGTTAGGATCAGGGACATACTGAGGTTATACAGTGTTAGGACCAGGGACATACTGAGGTTATATAGTGTTAGGACCAGGGACATACTGAGGTGATATAGTGTTAGGACCAGGGACATACTGAGGTGATATAGTGTTAGGACCAGGGACATACTGAGGTGATACAGTGTAAGGACCAGGGACATACTGAGGTGATTTAGTGTTAGGACCAGGGACATACTGGGGTTATACAGAGTGTTAGGATCAGGGACATACTGAGGTGATACAGTGTTAGAACCAGGGACATACTGGGGTTAAACAATGTTATGACCAGGGACATATTGAGGTGGTACAGTCTTAGGACCAGGGACATACTGAGGTGATTTAGTGTTAGGACCAGGGACATACTGAGGTGATACAGTGTTAGGACCAGGGACATACTGAGGTAATATAGTGTTCGGACCAGGGACATACTGGGGTGATATAGTGTCAGTACCAGGGACATACTGAGGTGATAGTGTTAGGATCAGGGACATACTGAGGTTATACAGTGTTAGGACCAGGGACATACTGAGGTTATATAGTGTTAGGACCAGGGACATACTGAGGTGATATAGTGTTAGGACCAGGGACATACTGAGGTGATATAGTGTTAGGACCAGGGACATACTGAGGTGATACAGTGTAAGGACCAGGGACATACTGAGGTGATATAGTGTTAGGACCAGGGACATACTGGGGTTATACAGAGTGTTAGGATCAGGGACATACTGAGGTGATACAGTGTTAGAACCAGGGACATACTGGGGTTAAACAATGTTATGACCAGGGACATATTGAGGTGGTACAGTCTTAGGACCAGGGAAATACTGAGGTTATATAGTGTTAGGACCAGGGACATACTGAGGTGATTTAGTGTTAGGACCAGGGACATACTGAGGTGATTTAGTGTTAGGACCAGGGACATACTGATCTGATAGTGTTAGTACCAGGAACATACTGGGGTGATATAGTGTTAGTACCAGGGACATACTGAGGTGATATAGTGTTAGGACCAGGGACATACTGGGGTGATATAGTGTTAGGACCAGGGACATACTGAGGTGATATAGTGTAAGGATCAGGGACATACTGGGGTTATACAATGTTAGGATCAGGAACATACTGGGGTTATATCATGTTAGGATCAGGGACATACAGGGGTTATCAGGATCCAGTGACAGACACCAAATTAAAACAATAAGATGTTAAAATGTAATTTTCAGTTGAAAATATATACTGGTACATCTTAATATCTTCAACTTTCAATGAGATTCATTCCATCTCTTACTGCCTTACATGGAATTTCTTAATGATAAGGATTTGTTAGACTATTTTACCTTGTGCCTTGTAAAGGTATCAAACTCGGCCACACTGTAACCAAGGGAACCATCACCGTAAATAATCCACACATCACAGTCAGGACGACACAATTTGGCTCCCAATGCGAAACCACCTCCAACTCCTAGAGTTCCAAATGCACCAGGATCAAGCCAGTGAAGAGGTCCCCTAGGCCTGTAGTAGACAAAGGATGAACATAGTTTTCTTAATGGGATATGAAACTCTCATAAAATGCTATCTCCTCAGGAAAAGATTTCCAATCAAATATCAGACCTATGTTTGAGTACAGCTCATAAGATTTATTCCCCCTTAAGAGTGTTGATACATATTAGATGTAGTTAAGAGGCATGTTTGGCTGTGGATAACTTTGTTTTACGAGATGAAAGAAAACGTACCATAATATCACTGCATGAAATTAAGGTACATATTATGATTTCATTCATGGCAAAATAGAGTGGTTTTTTTTTTAATTTTTTCAATTGATCATATTTTGGTGAATTAAAACCCTAAAATATAATTGTTACTTGTATGTGAAGTTTCTCAACTTAAATAGTATTATTCCTGTAGCCACTAAACATTAATACAGTTCTTTGATTAATTAAGCAATTCTTTCATCCCTTTTTTGCTTTTGTTCAGTCCAATCATGTTTCACAATTGTTGTTCAGTTTTTAGACATATTTTATACTAATTATCAGTCCAAACATATTTTACTCTGGTTTTCTGTTAAGGCTGATTTTACTGAATGTCACTCTGACAACTGAGTACAAGGGCTGAGAGAACATATATTTCTAGATATTAACCCTTTACCTTAGAATGTACGAGGCAGTAGCGACAAAATCTCCACCATCAGCCACCATCACAGTGTTGTCTCCCATCACTTCCTCAGTGACGTGGAGGACCTTTAGTGGATTAAGGTGCACATCGGTTACTTCCTTTGCTTTCTCCCTACAAATGACCAACATTTAATGACCAGCAAGTTACTCACAAATCAAAGATAAAAAAGCAAACATTAAAAGCATCTGTTGGAATTCACATTTGACGGCAATAAAGCAAAAAAATAAACCAGTGTTAACGTTATGATTAAACAATTCTGAATACTTTACAAAACATATATACGTTTCATTGCTACACATCTTTTTTTAAATTTTGCATTCTCTGACTTGTTGGGAGATTTACGGAAACTGTAAGCAAAATAAAAGAAATTCTGAAATTTCGCCAACATGACATTGACTGTTTTTGCTAAAGCAATTTGTATCAAGTGCCTGTGAATACTTGTAGATAGTCAGAGAACAAAATTTTGATGACTTTCCTAAGAAACTGACTTTGTTCATTCTAACACTTACTACGACCTTCTGACATTATCTTTGGTGTTTAATTACCAACTCTTAAATGGCTATTCCTTATGGCAAGTTTGTATACTAGTTATGACCTTAAGATGTTGTAAAGGTTTTATTTCTTGCTAGACTGTTGCCCTCAGTAACCCTCCTTTATTGTGAACCTACTGCCCTCAGTAACCCTCCTTTATTGTGGACCTACTGCCCTCAGTAACCCTCCCTTATTGTGGACCTACTGCCCTCAGCAACCCTCACTTATTGTGGACCTACTGCCCTCAGTAACTCTCCCTTATTGTGGACCTACTGCCCTCAGTAACCCTCCCTTATTGTGGACTACTGCCCTCAGTAACCCTCCCTTATTGTGGACCTACTGCCCTCAGTAACCCTCCTTTATTGTGGACCTACTGCCCTCAGTAACCCTCCCTTATTGTGGACCTACTGCCCTCAGCAACCCTCACTTATTGTGGACCTACTGCCCTCAGTAACTCTCCCTTATTGTGGACCTACTGCCCTCAGTAACCCTCCCTTATTGTGGACTACTGCCCTCAGTAACCCTCCCTTATTGTGGACCTACTGCCCTCAGTAACTCTCCCTTATTGTGGACTACTGCCCTCAGTAACCCTCCCTTATTGTGGACCTACTGCCCTCAGTAACTCTCCCTTATTGTGGACCTACTGCCCTCAGTAACCCTCCCTTATTGTGAACCTACTGCCCTCAGTAACCTTCCCTTATTGTGGACTACTGCCCTCAGTAACCTTCCCTTATTGTGGACTACTGCCCTCAGTAACTCTCCCTTATTATGGTCTTACTGCCCTCAGTAACCCTCCCTTATTGTGAACCTACTGTTCTCAGTAACCCTCCCTTATTGTGAACCTACTGCCCTCAGTAACCCTCCCTTATTGTGAACCTACTGCCCTCAGTAACTCTCCCTTATTGTGGATCTACTGCCCTCAGTAACTCTCCCTTATTGTGGACCTACTGCCCTCAGTAACTCTCCCTTATTGTGGACTTGCTGCCCTCAGTAACCCTCCCTTATTGTGGACCTACTTCCCTCAGTAACCCTCCCTTATTGCAAACCTACTGCCCTCAGTAACTCTCCCTTATTGTGGACTTACTGCCCTCAGTAACCTTCCCTTATTGTGGACCTACTGCCCTCAGTAACCTTCCCTTATTGTGGACCTACTGCCCTCAGTAACTCTCCCTTATTGTGGACCTACTGCCCTCAGTAACTCTCCCTTATTGTGGACTAACTGCCCTCAGTAACCCTCCCTTATTGTGGACCTACTGCCCTCAGTAACCCTCCCTTATTGCGAACCTACTGCCCTCAGTAACTCTCCCTTATTGTGGACTACTGCCCTCAGTAACCCTCCCTTATTGTGGACTACTGCCCTCAGTAACCCTCCCTTATTGTGGACTTACTGCCCTCAGTAACCCTCCCTTATTGCGAACCTACTGCTCTCAGTAACCTTCCCTTATTGTGGACTTACTGCCCTCAGTAACCTTCCCTTATTGTGGACCTACTGCCCTCAGTAACTCTCCCTTATTGTGGACTTACTGCCCTCGGTAACCCTCCCTTATTGTGGACTTACTGCCCTCAGTAACCCTCCTTTATTGTGGACTTACTGCCCTCAGTAACCCTCCCTTATTGTGGACCTACTGCCCTCAGTAACTCTCCCTTCATCTTCGCTAGCCATGGTTTGTGATTACGTTACACTCCATGAACCCTTGGCAGATTTAGACGTCAGTTCTGGCCCTCAAATATTCGAAATTACCATCCTTTATGCAAGAAATTTTCTACCAATCAAAACAAGCGTTACCGCTGTACTTCCTCGGTGATGCTTATTTTGATGAGACGTGATCAATAACTTCTATAAATTGATCAAACACTGTGAATGTTTCACCAAAGATTGTACGTCTCTGTATTTAGATGAAATGCCATGATATAGTCGACAAGGTAGCTCTGTACTGGGCGCCGCAATTTTTGTTTACTGCGAAACCAAGCCTGAATATAAAATGTGATTTGATTGGATGCCCTGTTTCCAGGGCGCGGCGGTTGAAATACGACTATATCTGCCAAGGGTTCGTGGAGTGTAACGTAATCAGAAGTCTTGGCTAGCGAAGATGCCCTCCCTTATTCTCCACCTGAATCTCTTACCTTCAGAAACCCTCCCTAATTGTACACCTACTGCCCTCAGAGACCCTCCCTAATTGTACACCTACTGCCCTCAGAGACCCTCCCTTATTCTCTACCTACATCTCTTGCCCTCAGAGACCCTCCCTTATTCTCTACCTGAATCTCTTACCCTCAGAAACCCTCCCTAATTGTACACCTACTGCCCTCAGAGACCCTCCCTAATTGTACACCTACTACCCTCAGAGACTCTCCCTAATTGTACACCTACTGCCCTCAGAGACCCTCCCTTATTCTCTACCTGAATCTCTTACCCTCAGAAACCCTCCCTAATTGTACACCTACTGCCCTCAGAGACCCTCCCTTATTCTCTACCTGAATCTCTTACCCTCAGAAACCCTCCCTAATTGTACACCTACTGCCCTCAGAGACCCTCCCTTATTCTCTACCTGAATCTCTTGCCCTCAGAAACCCTCCCTAATTGTACACCTACTGCCCTCAGAGACCCTCCTTTATTCTCTACCTGAATCTCTTACCTTCAGAAACCCTCCCTAATTGTACACCTACTGCCCTCAGAGACCCTCCCTAATTGTACACCTACTGCCCTCAGAGACCCTCCCTTATTCTCTACCTGAATCTCTTGCCCTCAGAAACCCTCCCTAATTGTACACCTACTGCCCTCAGAGACCCTCCTTTATTCTCTACCTGAATCTCTTACCTTCAGAAACCCTCCCTAATTGTACACCTACTGCCCTCAGAGACCCTCCCTAATTGTACACCTACTGCCCTCAGAGACCCTCCCTTATTCTCTACCTGAATCTCTTACCCTCAGAAACCCATCCTAATTGTGGATCTCATGCCCTCAAAAACCCTCCCTTATTGTATACTTACAGCCCTCAGAGACCCTCCCTTATTCTCTACCTGAATCTCTTGCCCTCAGAAACCTTCCCTAATTGTGAATCTACTGCCCTCACAAATCCTCCCCTTGATCTATCGGGATACACAGGTCTAGACAACGTAGCCTGACTTACAGGTTAGCTTTTTCCTTGACAGTGTCCTTGTCCTTTAGTTGATGTAGCCATTCCTGGTCACACTTGTATCCCTTCAGTCCTCGGGCAACCTCCACAATGTAGCTTGCTGCGTCTGCCTCCACAGCCACTGTCGGCTTCCAGAACATGTCAGAGTTCTACCACAATACAAACATGTTCAATACTGGTAATTTACATGATAGTTTGCCGTTTTTCACTTTTACTTAGCTGATGTACATAACAGTTGTAAAGACAGACACATTAAAGACAGTCACACCAAATTGGTATATAATTTTCAGTATTGGCCAATCAGAATTTTGCTTATAGTTTTTATTCTCCTCATTGAAATCTGCTGTCTTTCTGTTCAGATGCGAATGAAGTGCAGGTCCAGTGGTTAAATAGCTACATACACTACCAGTTTTAATTAAATACACATTTTATACAATATTATGATATTTTGATGAATCACATATCTAAATTCATTTGTATTTAAGTTAACAAAGTAATATACAGATGTTTTGTACTTTTATTGTAATTTAAACATGATAATCATCATTAATATCCCATGCCAATCCAAAAGACTCTCTGATCTGTAGATCTGTTAAAAACCTTCCCTAATTGTGGATCTACTGCCCTCAGAAAACCTCCTTAATTTTTCCCTTGATCTATCTGGATACACAGGACTTGACAACGTAGCCTGACTTACAAGTTAGCTTTTTCCTTGAAACACAGTATACCCTTACTTTATATAGCTGCTCCTTACTCCTGTTGATGGCAATTATCTTGGACTTCCTGCTCAGCACCCTGCCATATCCCAACCTAAAATCTGCCACAGAACCTACAAGGACAAACAATTGTTATTAATCTTAGCCACCTATTAGTAATGTCACATAAACCATCTGTTAAACCATGTTCTAAATGCCATGTTGAGTAAAGTTATTTATGACTACACCTGTATAAATATGTAGTGAACTAGGAAATAGACAAGTTTTATATGTTATGCGTTCAAAGTTACCTAGAGTAGTTAAAGCTATACGCTATAGTCAGCCAAATCTATTCGAGTTGCTTCCCTTAGATCAGTAGTTAATTAACCCGTTTTAGGTTTACACCCTTCATTCTATATCAAGGTAAAATATAACCAAACGGTAGAACCTGAAAGTCAGTCGTTATTAGGTAGCACACGGTCCGTGGGACCAGTGGTCAGTGCCTAGGGCTATATTTGGAAATGACGAGATAGGGGTTTAGATACGCCCATATTTCGGGTTAAAGGTCACGATTGGTCAATTGACCACATCGTCAATTCATACATATTAATTAACCTTTAGGGGATATAAAAAGACTTGCACGTTTTGCATAAGGAGTTCTCCAGCAGCTTTCAGTCTAAACGTTAACGGACTTAGTGCCGTTTGGATGTACATATTTAGGATGTAAATATGTAGACTTAGATTTGTTTAAATGTGTGTGAACTGTTAAGTGTGAATGCGCCGGCGATAGTGTGGAAGATGGATGAAACTTCATTGGATTGTATTGTACCTTCGGGATTTTCCTGTGGATTAATAAATATAAGTAAACTTTATATCCAGTGTTGAATTATGTTTATCACACCACAACCATCCCAAAAAGAACTTTCCCGTCCCGTGTTCATGGAGAGCGGACGTTACAATTGGTGGCAGCGGTGGGATGGTTTTAAAATGTGGTTGTGATAAACTGTAACTAACACTGGATGTTTGAATTCTACGAAAAACTGTGATGTCTTTCGTTCGACGGAGTTTGGTACGATTGGATTCATACAACTCGTCAAATCCTGTAGTGCTATCGAGAGCACAAAAACTGTGTCTTTTAAGTCCGTTACTCTTAATTTACAAAGGAACGGCATATATTCGGAAACTTTGTTCGGAAATGGATTTTAACCCTAGAAGTGCTTGCCTCGAGCTTGTGGATTTATCTCCGCTACCCACATCATATAGTTGTATGTTTCACAAAGAAATGTTGAGTAATGGAACGTTTTGACTGTGTGTTTAGCAGTTGTGTTCTCTATTATATTGAAGTTGTAATGAGAGATCTATTTACTCGGGATATGATGCAGGACATAGGTCAAGGAGTTTCGGAGGATATATTTACCATCGGGAAGCTGAGGATTTTTCTAGTGGTTTCCGAGTTACTATGGAAGTTAACTCATTATGTTTCCTCGCGTTAATAGTGCTTAACGGAGAAGTATTTAGGAAATTAAAAGTGAATATTTTCGCTACTTGGAAGTTAAAATCCGACAATTTTCCGGGGGTATATACAGGATATATACAGGACATGTATAAGAAATTTTATCCAATGAACCGTGAGTACATTTAAAAATCATCGAAATATTGTCGAATAACGCTTATAACAGCTGTGACGGTGTCAAAGAACTTTCGGATTGCTAAATAACATAATTAAGCATTTTAGACACATGTTTTTGATCTTTTAGGAAACTATGATCGTTCATAGATTGTGACAACTCTCGGACTAAGTAGTAAAATGAGCAGGAACTTGATCAGTGTATCGTGTGTCAGTCCTAGATTCGGGAAGGCTCAAATCAGGGAATAACCAAAGTCAAGTATCGCCAATTTCTGGACCTAAGTCAGTGAGGTTGATGGGGTCGACCATACGGGGAAAGCGAACGGTGGTGCTAAAACAGACATTGGGAGAAAGTGGAAAAGTTTAAAATTTTCCACGCAAAGTCGCAGACAGGAAGATGTGAAAGCTAAATTTGTGATGTTCAAAGCAACGCGGATAGGAAGTTGATAGCAAAATAGCCGTTAACTTAATTGGAAATTAGACTCTGGGGCCAGGAGTAATTCCATGATGGAAACATCTTTTGGCGTATCATCGAATACAATGTAACACCAGAAGAACGCCCTGTGTTAGTACCGTTTCGCACGCGATTTGAAACTTCTTATGTCATAGAGGAATGTGCATTATTCAGAAATTGTGAAAATGTGGAATTGAAGAGACAAGTTTTAGTTCGTGGTTTTGGTATAGAAAATGAAGAATTCCTGGAGAATATGTGTTAACATAGCAGATGATGTGTATCCTACACGTATTTGGTCGTATAGATGATATTTGGTCGCATTCAGTGGAGCTGTGGTTTAATTCGCTTGTATTTGTTAATTTGACTCTTTTCATCGATGTCAGATTGAGCCAAGTCCGCGTTCGTTACGTCTCAGCTAGTGAGGATGATATTTGTACATGTAGATGATTTTGGACTTTGAATAGTGCCAATCATGTGTTCCAGGATGGAGTAGGCGCTAAGTGGAACGCTAGTGCATATAATACTATATATATACGTAGTGCTTCATCTGGACAATAATTGTGTACGCGAAGGATTTTAAACAGTTTTGGTATAGTTTGACCGCTGTTTGGTAGCCTTGATATCGCGCGAAATTTAAGGCGAATAATGCAACTTCTTGTACAATGAAGTTTAGATCCTAGGACAGGTGGTTTCTCAGGATAGCATTGGAACTCCTTCGAAAATCGCGGCAGTTGAAGCGATGTTGCTCCAGTTTTGTATTTTACCGAGTTACAGCTATAGAGCGTTAGATCTCGGACTTGCGTCAAATTATCGGAAAGTCATGTTCGGTTTCGCACTAATAGCGAAATGTCTGCGTGACCTCGCCAGGAAAAGGTGTTTAAGTGGTCAAATTATGGACTAAGGAATGCTCAGTGTATGTTCGCATTCAACGAACTGGAATAACGACATATCTGCTCCGATTCTAGGATATCCAAGCTTGGAAAGTGGAATTTATATTCTTTACACGGATGCTAGTAACTTTGTCACATTTAATTGTAAACTCTGGATTTACATTAAGATAAGTGAAAATCAATGTTTTTCAAAGGACATATCCTGGAAACAATATTCAATTCGAACTCAGTAATAATTCGAATTAACTCGGTAAACGTGTTCACAAAGTTTACCAATCATTCAGTACGGCACGGAAAACGGTAGCTATATTCATGACCAAAATGTGTTATGATATTGGAGATAAAATACGCAGATTCCAACATTAAATACTAGTGGGAACTAAGGCTAAGTTAGCCCGTCATTGGACCGGACCGTGGACAGTAGTCGCACGGCTTAGTGATGTGTTATTTAGAATTCGTTACTCCGGAAGATCAGAGCCAGTTGTAATACACAGTGGCAATTTGAAGTCTGGAGGTACACGTACTGGGGACAGCGCGACCGACCCCAGCACAGCGGGAGCTTCCACCCCTACCAATAATTTACCTATGCGTTTGGACTCGCCAGGTCCAACGACTGACCAGAAGTGGACACCCCTCGTTGTCAGGACAACGCGAACTGGGCGAGCCATCGAAACTTAGAGACCTCAGTTTTAAACTTCAAAGGACTTACGAAGATCATCGACTATTGCCCTTTATGGACGCATGCCAAATAGGGATGAAGATTGGATTACGTAGTTATCATCGACATAATTATTGCCCTATATGGACGCAGGCCCCTGGGGGGATGAAGAATGGATTTTGTTTTGAATCAGTAAAGATTTCAACTTTGTGAAGTGACAAAACTGATCTAATTCAAAAAGTGATGTTCGTTGAACTCTTGTTTTGGATCATTACCAGAGACAGAATAAAGTTTTGTGAATCACGAACATTCAGGACTTTTAATGGATTATTAACTTTTTAATAGGAACCGTGCAAAATTATCAAGGGATTTAAACGTTGATACTTTGATCTGGTGTTTGAACTGTGATATTAATTCAAACTTTCGACTTGGATTAGAACATTTAGTGAAATACGGAAATTCGTTACTTTTGGATTTGTAACTTTGAAATGGACTGAATTATGCAGAATTACCAAAGGGTTATTACGTGCGTGGATACTTTACAGTGACATTACATAACTGAACTTTGTGATATCAAAAAGTGACTTAATAATTTCCGATGGATATATTATTTAGGACAAACACACTAATTTCTGTGATTATTAGTTATTGTTTCCGTGGATCTCATTTATACATGTAAATTTTTGGAATTTATTTCACTGTGTCAAAGGTAATGTACGAATAGCATGTTCATTAATATTATAGTTGTGAGTATTGCCTCCAATGTTAGATTTCTATCTTAGATGTAACTCAAATTAAGGGTTATGGCATGGGTGGATTTTATCTCAATATTGTAGTATATCGTATTAGTGGATACGTATACTTGGGGGTTTGGACGTTACAACTAAACCATACATATATTTGTTATTTCATATCAGAAATATACTTGAAAAATGATATTCGATTGTGTCCGTGTAGCCAAATTATATGTAGGGGATCGATGTAAAATCGAAAATTCATATACAGTCTGATGACGTTTTATGTGTGCAGGGGTATAACGTGTGATGGAGATGTACGAAGAGTACGAGTTGTTGTATGTTTTTGTAGACTAGGTACATTTTTGAAAACATTACGGTAAACCAGTAAAATGTATGTTAATATTTTGGTAGACATTGATTTTACGATGTTTGTTTGAACTTTGCGGATATATAGCCGCCAGGAGCTCGTAAGCGATCGATGGTAGCTATAGGCTTGTAAACATTATTTTTATTACTTAGAAGTTTTAGTGCTAAAACCTTTTAAAATGCGTGTAGAATGTCAGGAAATAATATTTGACATTGAAGTTTAGACTCGTACATGTCGTAAGAAAAGTTTTGTTAATGCAAACGCAAAATGGTATTTTAATATGTTTTATGTTTTCACGTTAGAATAGATAGATTGCTTTTGTTACGAAAACTATTAACTATGTATGACGTTTGTGGGGACACAAACTCTTCAAAAGAAGGGGGTTGTGTAGTGAACTAGGAAATAGACAAGTTTTATATGTTATGCGTTCAAAGTTACCTAGAGTAGTTAAAGCTATACGCTATAGTCAGCCAAATCTATTTGAGTTGCTTCCCTTAGATCAGTAGTTAATTAACCCGTTTTAGGTTTACACCCTTCATTCTATATCAAGGTAAAATATAACCAAACGGTAGAACCTGAAAGTCAGTCGTTATTAGGTAGCACACGGTCCGTGGGACCAGTGGTCAGTGCCTAGGGCTATATTTGGAAATGACGAGATAGGGGTTTAGATACGCCCATATTTCGGGTTAAAGGTCACGATTGGTCAATTGACCACATCGTCAATTCATACATATTAATTAACCCTTAGGGGATATAAAAAGACTTGCGCGTTTTGCATAAGGAGTTCTCCAGCAGCTTTCAGTCTAAACGTTAACGGACTTAGTGCCGTTTGGATGTACATATTTAGGATGTAAATATGTAGACTTAGATTTGTTTAAATGTGTGTGAACTGTTAAGTGTGAATGCGCCGGCGATAGTGTGGAAGATGGATGAAACTTCATTGGATTGTATTGTACCTTCGGGATTTTCCTGTGGATTAATAAATATAAGTAAACTTTATATCCAGTGTTGAATTATGTTTATCACACCACAACCATCCCAAAAAGAACTTTCACGTCCCGTGTTCATGGAGAGTGGACGTTACAAATATCTATTTTTATTGCGTTTTTACCATTGAAATATATAGAGGATATTGAATGGTTTCCCGTTTGACAGAATATCGATATTTTCACAAGTGCGAAGCACGAGTGGAAAATATCGAAATAGTCTATCATACGAGTGAAATATATGTTATATTTAACGGAAACCATTCAATTTTCTTTTTATTGCATTTCATAAACTTAAAAACAAAATTAAAAACATCAAAAAAATTAATAGCATCAAAAATGCGGGAATCAGTAATGATGTCATCTCTTTGTGACGTTACTCCACGTCAACTTGACGGCGCCATTTTGAAAGGACTGATCAACGCAATTTAAAAATTTCTATATTTTACTGGCAAAAATGCAATAAAGAAATTTATCGATGATACTAATAAATCTTGTATTTTCACTGCAGCGATGAGCAGTGAAAATATCAGATTTTGCAGTGAACATATGTTTTTCATTTTTGCCCAATCAGAGCGAACCTTTGTATTCACATCATTGATTTTTCCAATTCAAACGAAGATAGATAAATTGGTTATTTTGCTGTATTTCTGAAATATTCAGACTATTTTTTTGACAAAATAATCACTTCACGTTAGCTATTCATGCATAGATTCTCCGATAACAGCAGAAAACGCTTAAATTGCGTTGATAAGTCCTTTCAAAATGTTGCCGTCAAGTTGACGTGGAGTAACGCCACAAAGAGATAACATCATGAATTATGTTACTGATTCCCGCACTTTTTGACACTATTGATTTTTCGATGTTTTTAATTTTGTTTTCAAAATGCAATAAAAACAAAATTGAATGGTTTCCTGTTTAATAAAACATATATTTCACTCATATGACAGAATATTTTGATATTTTTCACACATGCTTCGATTTCCTCTATACATGACATTATCATTGAGTCCTACCAGGCATGATTATATTATTTGTGGCAGTATGTATTTCGTCCTTACCCCTAAAACATATTAATTTATACAATGTTATTTTTCTGTAGTCCTACCTGCCTTGATTAGAATGTTAATTGTGGATGTATTTCCTGTAGGTATATGTGTAGATTTTCCAGACTTTGTCCTACCTACCTTGATGTTACTTATGTCTACTAGCATGTTGATAAATTTATATGACATTACTTTCAGTATTCTTTCCTGTCTTAATGATTATGTACATTATTTGTGTCTTAAATAATTTACTTTGATTTACAGTATATATCATATTATTTTTTAGCAGTCTTACCTGCCATGATAACAACATCAGCCTCTTTGAGTGCCTCGCCCCGTTTCTGTCTCGCCTGTATGGAGCTGTGTTTACCCAGAAGTCCTCTGGCCATACCACCAAGGAAACAAGGTACACCTATGTCCTATAATAGCAAATATATTTTACAGATTCTTGAAAAATAAAACAAGCAATCCTCTATCACTGAAATAATTTGATTGTACATTGCTATTTTTTCTCTGTGATCTCTTTATAATAGCGGGGCCATGTTAGTTCATTCGGTTAGAGCACCAGCTGCAAGGAGACCCTGTGCCAAAATGACCCTGGCTATTCATGGGCGAAAAGCCCAGCAAACAAACAAACAAATCTTTATAATAATTTTACAATTTTCATAATTTTATTCAAGATATCAACAAGGATTGAATCTCTGTGTATCAGTAGACACATTCTTGTATCTCTTACATCCACTAACAAATGGTGATGATTAACTACATTAACTACTGAACAAAGAAAGTTGAATATAAAATAGAATCTTACATGGGTTTAATATCTCAACTCTCAAGTTACAGTAAGAGTTTGGCTGGCCCTTGTCAGTTCAAAGAACCAGGATATCTCAACCCTCATGTAAGAGTTGGCTGGCCGTAGTCTTTTCCAGTTTCAACTGGAAGACTAAGCCCTTACACAAAGGTTGAGATATTGCTGTCCACAGAACTGAGTCATGTTTGATTGTACATTTCTTTCTCACATACTTCAATGAACGAATTATTGTTGGAATAAACATTGATCTACATTGTCTGTAAAAAATAAAAACTCTTCGACTGAGGCAGGACTCCTCATTCCCTAAGACAGTATGACTTCGTACAGTGATGTGAGGTTGATAATCATCATAACTGTGTTAGCTGTTTCATTACCACATGTGAGAAAGTTTTCTTTATCCTTGTATAAAGCAAGATCATCCACTGAAGTATGAGAGAATTTATCTCCCTGCTCATTATTGATCAGATACTATACCTCCAGTGCCTTCCTCAGTTCCTCAACTGGAACTGGGGGAAGTGTAGCTTGACTTCCAATCAGAATCACAGGTTTCTTTGCCTTTGAAAGTAGTTCTATGCCTTTCTGGACTGTGTAATGAATAAAAAATAATCTTTGGAGTTTATAGAAAGTGAAAGGAAAGTTTTAATCCAGATTCAACATTATTAGAAAAGTTCATATTCATGAATTTCCATCTTAAATATTAGAGTTATCTCCCCTAAACATAAACATTAACATAAAGTACACATAACAAAACATAATTTCCTTTCTCTAATTATACAGATTCTCTTCACCAACACTATTTCACTGAAATCCAGATTGCACATTACCATTTGTAAATAAAGTTTATAATCATAAATTTCCATCTTAAAATATTAGAGTTATCTCCCCTAAATAATCAAAATGTGAAAAAGAAATATTCATAAACAATACACATAAGAGAACATACAGATTCCATATTATTATTTGTAAATAAAGTTTATAATTATAAATTTCCATCTTTATATATTAGTTATCTCCCCTAAATAATCAAAATGTGAAAAATGGATCTTTATAAACAATACACTCATAACAGAACATATTTTCCTTCCTCTAATTATACAGGTTATTTTCACTGAAACCATTGCTTAGAATCTAGAAAATAACAGATACCTTGTGAAGAAGTTGGTTTCTTGATGTCAGTTGCCAATGGACTCATATCTCTTTCCTCAAATGCTCCAGCAAACAGATTAGTCAAGTAGTTAGACAGATACCTGAAATGTCATCATATAGGAGAGTAGAGCTGTCACATTTAATGATGATTAAAAGTAGAAAGCAGAAATTTTACCAGATATTAAAACAGCAATCTTCTTAATGATAAATGTGTAAAGGAGTTTACAACTTCTTGATAATTGAATAGACTGATCAAAGTTGTAAGTCACATTTTGCTCTATTATTGATATAAATGTTGCTTCAGTGTATATTATTCTACACAAGTTCCAGTATATATTCCATTACCGTATTTGACCTAATAAGTGCACCCGTCCCTATAAGTGCACTCCTACTTTTTATAGAATAAAAGGATGTGTGTGCTAAGTGAAAAATATATTATAAAACTTCCTTTCTTCAATGATCAGCCAATAAAATTTTAACCAAAACTTTGTTTGCTTTATAACGGTATGTAAATGAATAACAGTTATTTTTCCATCCAGATTTCACATGGAAACTTTTCCCTGTATAAGTTTTATTAAGTACACCTCTTTAGGTCAAAATGATGATAGACAATCTGATTTACAATTCACTTGTTACTTACCAGTTTGTGATTTTCTGCATCAGACTAAGTCTTCCCTTCTCCTTGATGCCAATCTCCTTACTGACAGTCTGGTATGGGTACAGACTGTCAATAGGAAACTCCACAAACACTGGCCCTGGGTAAACAGAGTTACATAATTTTATCTCAAGTCTCAAAGTGTTTTGATGAAGACCACAGAACTTGTGAAAATAGTTTGGATGTGTAGGTCTTGTGATATAAAACTTACTTTATGTTTGCTTTATTTGACTGCATAGACCAATCTTTCATTGCAGACTGGATCTGACAGTGGCTTTATTTGCTGTTCAAGATTGGACAAAATTTAACCCAATAGCTGTATTTCCTTACCAGACATACAGTACCTGGACTTCAATACTGGTACAATATCCCTGAACTGACCTTGACTGTAGTTCCAGACCAGGCTATTTGTATGGTTTCCTGTACTAAGGAGACAATGCCCTTGACATTGACCTTACCTGGAGTTCCTGACTAGGCTATTTGTAGGGTCTCCTGTGCTGAAGAGATAATGACCTTGACTTTACCAGAATTTCCAGACTTGGCTATCTGTAGACTTTGTGTACTAAGGAGACAATGTCTGTGACCTTGACCTTACCTGGAGTTCCAGACTGGGCTATCTGTAGAGCTTTCTGTAGTGTGGGAGCAATGTCCCTGATTTTAGTAACAGTTGCACAGTATTTACACAGCGGCTTGAACAGTGACATCTGGTCAATATCCTGTAGTGCTCCCCTTCCCTAGAATAAATTTCAAACAAGTATACAAATTCTGAGACTTATGACCAGGAGGATTCATGTTTGACTTTACATG
This sequence comes from Pecten maximus, assembly GCF_902652985.1. NCBI lineage: Eukaryota > Metazoa > Mollusca > Bivalvia > Pectinida > Pectinidae > Pecten > Pecten maximus. Next base: position 35,275,990 of record NC_047024.1, on the reverse strand, counting down.
TTTTTTCTACCTACTACTAACCTCTTAAGTTTTCACACACATACAATTAAGAAACAAGCAAATTGCATATTGCTAAAGCAAGACATGTCCCATACTGGCCCCCACTAAAAATTGTACCAGTGATCTTGACCTGGACCCAAAAAACGCTGAAACATGAACTTGTCAGAGATTTATGGACCTTTTTCATTGTGGAAATTTTGATAAAAACCTCTCAAGAAAATGAAAACCCTAGATTGCTGACAAACTTTGGTGTTGCATTCATACATACATACCTACAAGACCAACGACCAACAGAAGAAACCTACAGTCCAAATAATCTAGATTAATCCAAAAGGAAAACCAGAGAAGGGACAACAAAAACACCAGGCATACTGACACTCATAAATAAGTTAACTTTTCTATTTTCTGAAAGGTAATATGGGCAGATGTCATCATGTCTAATATTAGAGTAAAAATCTTTGCTGTACCTTGAGAAGTGTCGCAGCAGCCCCACCTATCAACAGTACTGGAGACTCTGCCATCTGAGCATTCTTCACAGCTGTCACAGTGTTGGTAAGTCCTGTGGACACAATCAATATAACAAGGATGATAAGACACATACCCAGTATAATAGGATACATATTATCTACATACAAAATATAAAAACTGGTAAACAAATTAATAAATCAACAGATTCATCTTAAAAAACTATTAAGGAAAATATCATGACAGACCAAAGATGGTTGTCTGTAAAGATGACTTACCTGGTCCTGTTGTGACAGTGGTTGTCTGTAAAGAAGACTTACCTGGTCCTGTGGTGACAGTGGTTGTCTGTAAAGAAGACTTACCTGGTCCTGTGGTGACAGTGGTTGTCTGTAAAGATGACTTACCTGGTCCTGCAGTGACAGTGGTTGTCTGTAAAGATGACTTACCTGGTCCTGTTGTGACAGTGGTTGTCTGTAAAGAAGACTTACCTGGTCCTGTGGTGACAGAGGTTGTCTATAAAGATGACTTACCTGGTCCTGTGGTGACAGTGGTTGTATGTAAAGATGACTTACCTGGTCCTGTAGTGACAGTGGTTGTCTGTAAAGATGACTTACCTGGTCCTGCAGTGACAGCAGCCACACCCACTGTCCCCGACATTCTGGCCACAGCATCGGCAGCAAATACAGCTGTAACCTGGATACAAACATTACAAACTCTGTCAGTAAGAGTTTTTTTTCACTTTCTAAAGATGTTAATAAACTTTAGAATTGTATGAAATCAAAAAGAACAAATCAAAAGTACTACATTAAATGAGATTTTGTATGTTGGAACAGAATTTTGAATCAGGTATCAGTCATCAAGGACCATCAAGTAAAAATGACAGGTACAACTTACCTCATGTCTAGTGTCCACCACACGGATTCCAATTTTTTCACAGGCCACTAGTATTGGAGATATGTGTCCTCCAACCAAAGTAAACACATACTTCACTCCATGAGCCTAAAGCATAGAGAACATGTGTCACACATGCATGTTTAATTGTCTACCCTTTACTTGTACACATACCCACTAGCACTGCTCACACCTTTACTTATAACCATACAGAACCCAGATTGAAGATATATAGAAACAGTTCTTATTAAGTCAGTATCATCTCCTATTTCCATTGCTGTGATAATAGCTTTTCAGAGTTGTTGTTCATAACATGTAACTTTAAATAAATATTCTTGTATTTTATTTTGTCCATTTTGGTTACCTGGGTACTTCTTTTTCTAGATAACAAACAGCATTAAAAAATCTTTTGAAATCACAAATATGAAAAGGAGAAAATAATGATTTTTTAATTGAATAAGTCTTGAAAAACTTGTCTTGAAAAACTTGTCTTGAAAAACTTTTACACTATGTCCACCACTGGCTTTTCGTAATTGCTTCATACAATACGCAAATCGATTACATATGATTTTAATGTCATGTGGTGTCATTGTAAGTGTTACCTTGCAAACGTAGTCTCACTCCTTCACTAACAAAAGCAATTGTACAATGGTGATGATAGTTCAATCATGCTAATATTGTATGTATACACTTAATCAAGTAACATGACAATGTTGGTCATCATATACATTTTAACATTACTAATTTTTCAACATCAACATAATAAAATAAATTCACTGATTTAAAATTTATGAAATTTGTCTTGCACACGAGTTAATATCAATAGCAAGCCACTGCAAAACATCTCAAAAGAAAAAATGTATTTAATTTATGTCTTGTAAATGTTAATTACCTTTAAAACATCCCCAACTACATCACCACCATTCCGTTTGATGTTTTTGTCAACCTTCAATAAAAAGCAAATGTCCATTTAACATATAAGCATTTAGGTATACACTCACATTTAAATGAAATATTACAGAAACAAAAATATCGCAGGGCAGAACAATAAACGCAAAAGCGAAATGCATTATTGTATCCAACTGAATTACATGAACAAATAAAGAAATAAAACATCAATATTCTAATCAAAATGTCACCAAGAAAGTAAATTTCATATCATATCAAAATGTACAAAGATTGAAAGAAACTAGTTGAAAACTGAAGAGCTCAAGAGACATGTCAACTACATATCATGATTATTAAACCTTCCAAGTTTCAAAAAAATTGGATGAAAAATGTAGATCTCGATCAAGACAAAATTCAAATACTGAAAAAATATCTGAATCAAAACGCTGCATAGAAAAACACAGCTACATATCATCATCATTCATTATTATAAAGACTTCAAAGTTTCAAAGATGTCAGATGAAGAATGTGAGAGAAAATCAGAAGACAAAAGAAAATATAGAAATAAATTAAAGTCAAATAACTTCTGCAAAAATTTAAGAATTAAACTGTGCCACTCCTGGTAAAACAACTACTTTGTTTGTTTTTGTTTAACGCCCTATTAACAGCGAGGGTCATTTAAGGACGTGCCAGGTTTTGGAGGTTGAGGAAAGCCGGAGTATCTGGAGAAAAACCACCGGCCTAAGGTCAGTACCTGGAAAGGTTTTGAACTCGCAACCCAGAGGTGGAGGGCTAGTGATGAAGTGTCAGGACACCTTAACCACTCGGCCACCGCGGCCCTGGTAAAACAACTACAATGATTATAAAGTTTACCAAGTCTCAAAGAGATCAATTGAATCATGTAGAAGTTATCCATACAAAAGTTTATGCCAGACAGATACTTTCGTCAAATTTTGATGGGCCTATAGAAATGCAACAACCAGACCAGGACTTCAACTCTTGACATCCACACACTAACACATGGCAGCCAGCCCATTTCATTTCAGTTAAATACAATATAATCATCATGATGGTGTTCCTTACGTCATCAAGCTGATTTATCAAACCAGATTGATAAATGATCAAGATATTTTCTTGCCAATTTTTAAAAATTTTAACACAGGATTTGTACTTGATCAAAGGGGTTCTTTTTAAATTACATGGTTCTTTTAATGTTTTATAGATTCTTTTCCACTGTCAAGACATCATATTTTACACCAACAGACAATAGAGAATCAGAGGATGCTCGAACTTGGAGAATTTCATATAGGAAATTGAGGACTCCATTGGACTAGGCTCCCCCTGTATATTTTTTTAATGTAACACTTAATCTGTGAGACTCATTTTATAACAACAGCTGAATAAAGCTTCAGTTCTTACTATCTATCCCCAATATGTGTAATAGAAAAGAGAAATAAAAAAAAAAGTGTACGAGCAACCTAGCTCTCACTATCCATGCAAGGGACATCCTACAACTTAAGGCTAAAGGGAAACTCCCGCTATGCAGTACGTACTGCTAATTATAAGGAGATTTATACTCTCCACTTTTGCACTTGTACTCACTCCTTCTTTTTTTTGTATCTTAAGACAACAACAACCCCGTATCTTTGGCTATTAGGGAGCCTCTTAATCACATATATCTTACACTTTGATTGGTCAACGACACCAAATCTGTAATCTAAAAGGAAGGAACGAAGCAGTAATGAAAATGTCCTGTCCGCCCTGGGGCTCGAGCTAGCGACCTCTGTCTGACAGAACGTTCATCCTTTACCAGTAGGATAAAGGTAAAATTCGAATTCACGCTAGCTAGAGGTAGTACAGCATTGGGAGGTGTGTTGTTTTGTAAGTCAGTCTGATACTTCTATAACTATTGGACATTCTGAGTCAATACATAATAGATTTAGCCAAGGAACAGGGACACATTATTTACAACATAAATGGGTTGATATTATATAATAGGCTCTGACCCATAGCATACCAATTATCATATAGTATTGTGCCTTTGTGCATAATGACGGATGTGTTGTAAGGAGACGTCTGGACCTAGGCCTACAACCCTATACTGGTAATGTCAGTAATGACAGACCACAGGCGTCTGAAGTTCTGACAGTAAACTGAGATATAATACCATAGAAAAAATAAGAGTATCTACTATAAAAAAAAGAACAGGTATGCAACGCCTCCGATGTCAACAATCACTTAAATCTCTGCAAACGGGAAAAATATACGATTTACAATATAATTATTGGTATACACAGATGCCGCTAACATTATTTAACACTCGACAAGCATAAACCATTACTCACTGCGTTTAATAAGTTCTATTTCAGCTAAAAACTTTCTGAGATGGTCTGTCACGTCAACCATGTCGTGAAAATGGCGGACATTGTTATGCAGGTCCGCAGTGAATATCGAGGTAATACTTTTTAATTCATGATATTGACAATAAAAAAAGAACTCTAGAAGCACATGGATTCTTTCAATTTATATTTATATTCTGTGTCGTTGAAACATTTTTAATACTTCTGGTGTAACATGTTTCTCAGTTTTTAAAACGTTTGAAAATAAAGGGCAGGTAACTCTTATTTTTTCATGGATTAAAAAGTATTACCTCGATATTTACTGCGGACCTGCATAACAATGTCCGCCATTTTCACGACATGGTTGACGTGACAGACCATCTCAGAAAGTTTTTAGCTGAAATAGAACTTATTAAACGCAGTGAGTAATGGTTTATGCTTGTCGAGTGTTAAATAATGTTAGCGGCATCTGTGTATACCAATAATTATATTGTAAATCGTATATTTTTCCCGTTTGCAGAGATTTAAGTGATTGTTGACATCGGAGGCGTTGCATACCTGTTCTTTTTTTATAGTAGATACTCTTATTTTTTCTATGGTATTATATCTCAGTTTACTGTCAGAACTTCAGACGCCTGTGGACAGACGCACCTTGTGAAAGAGCTGATAAAGTATCCCGAATCGTTTGAGAAACATAAACGTTCCTAAAGCTGCAGCTGACAGCCCTACTGGTACTAGAGTAGACGCTTTACAAAACTTCTCGGTAATGTCATCCATCGTAAATTGTACTATCTTAAAGACTGCAGACTTGCCGGTGGACTTCAACCTGCAACAACAATCCCTGCCGGTCCAGAAAATCAGGATAAACTAACCGATAATATAACCGGAAGTTTGAATTCAGTAGGCTTATCGACTACATTCGCAGCACGGAGAAAAAAACGGACAAAACAAAACTTATCTCTCATTTAAGGTCACCGGAGACGAGGTTTCAGTTGACTTATTGCGATTGCCTTTTGTCCGGCGCTGTCCGCTGTCCGTCATGTGTCGTTCGTTGTAAACAATTTACATTTTCAGCTTCTTCTCAATAACCAACAGGCTCACGGACTTGGTAGAAATCTAGTCTGTAGCATTCTAGGATGAAGGGCTATCAATTAAGGTCGTTCATAAGGATGATCTCATAGGGGTCAAATATGCTAAAATCTTTAAATGACTTGTTCTTGATAACCATGTGGACCAGAGACCTGATATATATATTAGCTAGGTCTGTATAGTATATGTAGGGATAAATTAAGGCCTTTTTTTTGTTACCAAGTTTGTTCAAATGGATGACCTTAACCTTCATTCAAGGTCACAGGGGTCAAATATTCTATTTTTGTTAACAGCTTCTTTTTGATAACCAATTAAGTGGCCCGGAGACCTGTTATTAAGTCTGTACGTAGCATGCATGGATAACGTACGTGCCGCCATGTGCACGTTTGTTCAAATAAATGACCTTGAATGAAGTTCAAGGTCACAAGAGTTAATTATGCTAACATCTTTAAATTACTTTTTCTTAATAACCAACAGGACCATGGAGTTGGTATTGGGTTTGTAGCATGCTTCGATAAAGGGCTACCGAGTTTGTTGAAATGGATGACCTTCACCTTCATTCAAGGTTACATGGATCAAATATGCTAAAATCTTTAAACAGCATCTTCTTGATAACCATGCGGTTTTTAGCATGTTTTCTCAAGTTACACACCTTGATTTTAGTTCAAGGTCACACGGGACTATGCTAAAACCTTTAAATGGCTTCTTTTAACTAAGCAAAATGCACAGAGAGCTAATATTGGACTTTTAGCATGCTGGGATGAAGTGCTATCAGAATTGTTCAAATTAATGACTGTTACACAACACCCACGACAATCAACACATTAATATATGTTTTCCACAGTCGTCTTTACTAGCGTTTAGTACAAGGTGTGTAACCGAGCCAACCCTCGTCTATGACTGCCCAAACTTAGCTCTACCGTTTGTTTTTACTGTTCCTATCAGATTAATTACTTATAAAAATTTGGTGTCCTGGGAAGGTCAACTCTGAGGTACACTGGTCCGTAGCACATGCCACATCAATTTGATAAGGCCCCTTACTTCTCCAGCATACACTAATTAGATGTCAACAGACCCCACCGGTTATCTATTGATATATGGAGACTGTCTCCGCATCACTTTTACACACAGAGTTCATCTGCTGGCTATACCGTTACATTAAGATTAAATTCCTGTATTTAATCTAACACGGACATTTTTATAATTTCTAACCTTTAACACCTCCCTCCTAAAAATAAACTTCTATAACAAGAGAAGTTTATAGGACTGATATCTATCTGATGGGTTGACTCGGTACACGGTTACATTATAAAGATTATACAGAAGAAGTAGACAATACTCACGCTTAAAGCTGATCCAAATAAATCCATAATAAAATTACTTAATATCCAACTCAAATAGACTTACTGTTCACATTGATTACACTTATTGTCTTATTTGAATGCACTTATTGTCCAATTTGAATACACTTATTGTCCAATTTGAATTCGCTTATTGTCCACTTTTGAAAACACTTATTGTCCAATTTGAATTCACTTATTGTCCACTTTTGAATACACTTATTGTCCAATTTGAATTCACTTATTGTCCAATTTGAATTCACTTATTGTCCATTTTGAATGCATTTACCGAGTTAATTGAAAATTAACCAAGTCCTAAATACGTGATAATCCATCTGCATTGGCATTATCCTTTCCTTTACGGTATCTCACGCAAAAGTTGTATTGCTGTAAAGCTAGTGCCCACTTCAATAGGCGCTGGTTCTTGTCTCGAACCTGGTTTAACCACACTAATGGATTGTGGTCGGTCTCCACGACGAAGTTTGTACCACTTACAAAATGTGCCACGGACTCGATCGCCCAAACTATGGCCAGGCATTCTTTCTCTATCGTGGCATAGTTCCTTTCCCTCGGCAGTAACTTCCGGCTAAGGTATGCTACAGGGTGTTCTTCACTTGCTTGCTTTTGTGTCAAAACAGCGCCAATAGCGATGTCACTGGCGTCTGTTTGCAGAACAAACTGCTCCTCAAAATTTGGCATTGACAGCACTGGTGTTGACACCATTTTAGACTTTAGGTCTTTGAAAGCCTTGGTAGCATGTTCATTCCAGATTACCTTTGTTGGCGCTCCCTTTTTAGTAAGGTCGGTAAGCGGTGCTGCCAGCTCAGCAAAATCTTTGATGAACTTTCTGTAATATCCTGTCATCCCTAGAAATCCACGTACCTGTTTCTTTGTGATAGGTAAAGGAAATTCAATCATTGCTTTGATTTTGTCCGGATCTGCCTGAATTTTGCCACCTCCAACAAGGTGTCCTAGGCACCTTACTTCTTCCTGCCCCAAACTACACTTACTTGGTCGAATAGTGAAGCCATACTCCCTAAGTCGCCCCATCACAGCCTGAACATCCTGCATATGTTCCTCCCAGCTGTTGGAGTGTATGATGATGTCATCAAAATAAGCCAAAACATGGCTTAGACCTTGAAGTAGTTGTGTCATAAGTCGTGCAAAAGTTGCTGGAGCTGTTTTCATTCCAAACGGCATGACGGTGAACTCGTAGAGTCCAAACGGCGTTATAAATGCAGATTTTTCTCTGGAATTTTCAGAAAGAGGCACTTGCCAATAACCCTTAGTTAAGTCCAAAGTGCTCAAATATCTAGCATTTCCCAGCTGCTCAAGTATGTTATCGATGCGGGGAGTTGGGTAAGCATCAAACACTGTAATGCTGTTCAGTTTTCGATAGTCCACACAAATTCTAATCGTTCCATCGCGTTTTCTGACCAAAACTATTGGTGAACTCCATGGACTCTTTGACGGTATGATTAGGCCTTGCTCAGCCATCTCATCCAGTTGTTGTTTTACATCAGCCTGCTGAGTGTATGGAATCCTATAAGGCCGTTGTGTTATGGGAATCTCTGATGTAGTTTTTATCTCATGTTCCACTACAGTTGCCTTCCCTGGCCTTGTCGTAAAGACATCCTCAAAATCAGCACACAACGCCCACAGTTCCATCACTTTGTCACTGCCTACGTTTTTGTTGACGTTAACATCCTTAACTGTCTCCTCCGAGTCATTTGGATGAAAGATTTTCCCCTCCTGACCAACATCGTCACCCTCTACTCTGCTAACTATGTTCATAGCACGGTAGTACCGTTTAAGCAGGTTCACGTGATACGTGACTATTCCTCTGCGACCTCCGACGTTGACTTTGTAATTGACATTGTTGACCCTTTCAGTCACTCTATATGGTCCTTTCCAGTGTGCTAGCATCTTGGCGTTCTCCGTTGGGAGTAGAACAAGGACTTCATCACCTGGACTGAATGATCTTTCAGTTGCCCTTTTGTCGTACCATACTTTGACCTTGGCCTTCCGTTCTGCTAAGTTATTTTGAACCACCTGACTGACATCTTGAAGTTTTTCTCGTATGTTTACTATATGGTCCACCACAGATCTTGGGGTGTCTCCTTCTCCTGTCATGATTGATTCTAGTGCTTGTAAAGGTCCACGAACAGGCCAACCGTACAGAAGCTCGAAAGGAGAAAATCCAGTTTCCTCATGTGGGACTTCACGGTATGCAAACAGGGTATAGGGCAGTAACTCATCCCATTGCTCGACATTACCTCCGCACAGCTTCTTTAGCATGGCTTTCAGAGTACCGTTAAACCGTTCTACTGTGCCATTTGTTTGAGGGTGGTATGGAGTTGTTTTGATACCTTTGATCCCAAGGTTTCTGTAGAGGTACGTCAGTAACTTGCTGGTGAAATTAGTACCTTGATCTGTCAAGATAACATTTGGGATACCCACACGGCTGAACATTTCCATGAGTTTTGTAGCAATTCTCTCCGCCTCAATGCTAGGTAATGGGAATGCCTCAGGATATCGCGTTGCATCGTCAACTACAGTTAGGATGAACCTATTCCTTGATTTTGTCATTGGTAACGGTCCGACAATGTCCATAGCAATTTTCCAAAATGGCTGTCCAACTCTTGGCACAATGACCATTGGAGCTCTCTGGTGGTCACGTCTAGCCACTTTTTGACACACATCACACGTTTGACAGTAACTTTTTATATCCGAGAACATTCCAGGCCAATACAATGATTGTAGGATTCTTTGCTTAGTTTTCTCTTGTCCAAGATGTCCTGCTAAAGGTCTGTCATGGGCAAGTTTAATGACAGCTTGTCTCAGTGATTTGGGAAGTACCAACTGTTTTCCAGCTGTTTTACCATCTCCAGTCCTCCACTTTCGCCTTAGAATGTCATGTTCCCAATAAAAAGCAACATCATCTTCATCAGCTTCCTCAGCTGACGACAAGGACTTCGCCTTAATTTTACTCAGCGACTCATCCTCTCGCTGTAACTTGGAAAGTTCCTCTGAGTTGACCGTTGACAGCTCATCAACACCCAGCCTTTCCTCCGATCTTTCTTCCATAATGTTTCGAGGTAGTACTTTTGTTACCTCCATTTCACGCTCCACGACATGCTCCTCAGCCTCTTGCTGCTTGGACTGTGCCCTTGTCACTGCCATAACTGACCTGTCAAGAATATCCATTCCTAGTAAAGCTTCAGCAGCCAAGTCCGACACGACACCAACTTGAGCATGACCCTTAAAGCATGGAAGGTCAAGATCCACGATTGCCCGTTTTGCTTGAAACGGCTGGCCAATCGCCGTGTATAACGTCATACACTGTCCTTCAAGGATAGCACTTGGCTTGACAAATTCCTCACGAATTAACGTCACATCAGCCCCAGTATCCTTGACAAAGCTTATTTCCTGTCCGTCTGCAAGACCTGGCACACAAATCAGTCGCTCCCCAATTGTTTGCCTAACAAGATACGAAGCCTGATTTTGTCCTCCTTGTCTTTTATTACTCGGACAGTCCCGGGCAATATGGCCCCGTGCCTTACACTTAAAGCACACCACATTCTTCTTGCCCTCGCCAGCAAATCGCGACATTTCCTGTGAAACCACTTTACTGGCATTCGTACCTCCCGATCCCATAGGTATATGCCCAGCACTCCGCCTATTCTGATCTCTCTGAGGTACTATATAATCCTCTGCAGCCTCTACCACCGTCCCTGTTCCCTGGTTTCTACGTATCCACTGGGACTGTGCTCCTGGCAACGCCTTCAAGAAGTACTCTTCTCGAAAACACTGAATAGTATCACGCTCTCCGATGAACCTTGCCAAATATTGATCTATGCGTGCCATAAGTCCTCGGTATGTTTCATTGTGGTTTCTTTGGATACCAGATAACATTCCGAAATAATCAGACCTCCTTTTGCTGAATCGTGTAATTAAGGCCTTCCGTAGATCTTCATATGTTTTACTAGAATGAGAAGCAATCTCGCGAGCATCTCCAACAAGTAAGGATTTCAAATGTAAGACTTTGATATCTTCTTCCCATCCTGCTTGCTTGGATACCGACTCAAATTCATCCAAATATGTTAGCACATCTTCTTTGTCATGATTAAATGGTTGTAATTTAAGTTTCACTGGAATTTTCGTTGTGGCTTCAGTTTTTGTTGTGCCACGATTAAGTTCAAGTTCAAGTTCTTTCAGACGCAATTGATGCTGTAATTCCCGGTCTATTTTGAATTTTTCAAATTCTAAGCGTTGTTTTTCTAATTCAATTTCCATTTTTCGCATTTCAAATTCCTTCATTTCAGTGTTGTCTTTTAAAACCTTTGTCATAATAGTTACTTCTTCATCAACTTGTTCCTCTATCTGTTCACCAGTCATTAGTTCTATCAGGCTTTCCTCAGTTGCCATACTGCACTGTGATATGTTACTGCATACAGTTCATAGACCTCCTTTGGCTCAAACAGCTATAATAGCCAATAACAGTTTCTTGATATACCAAAATTAAAACACTTAATTAAGATACATATATCCCAGAAATGTGTTCAATATATCCCAGAGATGTGTCTGACAGATATATCCCACCGCTGCCACCAAAATGTTACACAGCACCCACGACAATCAACACATTAATATATGTTTTCCACAGTCGTCTTTACTAGCGTTTAGTACAAGGTGTGTAACCGAGCCAACCCTCGTCTATGACTGCCCAAACTTAGCTCTACCGTTTGTTTTTACTGTTCCTATCAGATTAATTACTTATAAAAATTTGGTGTCCTGGGAAGGTCAACTCTGAGGTACACTGGTCCGTAGCACATGCCACATCAATTTGATAAGGCCCCTTACTTCTCCAGCATACACTAATTAGATGTCAACAGACCCCACCGGTTATCTATTGATATATGGAGACTGTCTCCGCATCACTTTTACACACAGAGTTCATCTGCTGGCTATACCGTTACATTAAGATTAAATTCCTGTATTTAATCTAACACGGACATTTTTTATAATTTCTAACCTTTAACAATGACCTTGAACTATACATTGAAAGTCACAGGAGTCAATTATAATATACTAAAATATTAAAAGGACATTTTCTCAATAACCAAGAGGCCCACAGACCTGGTGTTGGACTTATAGCATTCCTGGGTAAAGGGATATAAAGATTGTTCAAATGAATGACATTGACCTTCATTCAAGGTCACATGGGTCAAATAAGCTGAAACTCAGGTGACCGGTAAGGCACATGGGCCTCTTGTTTTATCATACGATTGAAATTGATGCTTTAAGAAAAAGAGAATATAACATCTCTACCGCCAAATTTTCTAACAACTCCTAGCACTTGTCTTCTACCGACCCATTCTAACAACTCCAGGCCTCTGCTGACCCTTTCTAACAACTCCAGTCTTCTACCGACACATTCTAACCACGCCTCCAGTCCTCTATACCGACACATTCTAACGACTCCTCCAGTCCTCTACCGACCCATTCTAACGACTCCTCCAGTCCTCTACCGAAACATTCTAACGACTCCTCCATTCCTCTACAGACCCATTCTAACGACTCCTCCATTCCTCTACCGACCCATTCTAACGACTCCTCTCTACCTACCCAATCTAACGACTCCTCCATTCCTCTACCGACTCCTTCTAACGACTCCTCCATTCCTCTACCGACCCATTCTAACAACTCAGCCAGTCCTCCACTGACCCGTTCTAACGACTCCCCATTCCTCAACCGACCCATTCTGACGACTCCTCCATTCTGACGACTCCCCCATTCTGACGACTCCCCCATTCCTCTACCGACCCATTCTGACGACTCCTCCATTCCCCTACCGACACATTCTAACCACTCCTCCAGTCCCTACAGACCCATTCTAACTACTCCTCCAGTCCTCTAACGACACACATTCAACGTTTCTTCCAGTCCTCTACCGACCCCTTCTAACGACTCCTCCATTACCCTACCGACCCATTCTAACCACGCCTCCAGTCCTCTACCGACCCATTCTAACGACTCCTCCATTCCTCTACCGACACATTCAACGTTTCTTCCAGTCCTCTACCGACCCATTCTGACGACTCCTCCATTCCTCTACCGACACATTCTAACGACTCCTCCATTCCTCTACCGACACATTCAACGTTTCTTCCAGTCCTCTACCGACCCATTCTAACGACTCCTCCATTCCTCTACCGACCCATTCTAACAACTCCTCCATTCCTCTACCGACCCATTCTAATAATTCCCCCATTCCTCTACCTACCCCTTCTAACGACTCCTCCATTTTTCTACCGACCCCTTCTAACGACTCCTCCATTCCTCTACCTACCCCTTCTAACGACTCCTCCATTTCTCTACCGACTCATTCTGACGACTCCCCATTCCTCTACCTACCCCTTCTAACGACTCCTCCATTTCTCTACCGACACATTCTAACGACTCCTCCATTTCTCTACCGACACATTCTAACGACTCCTCCATTTCTCTACCGACTCATTCTAACGACTCCTCCATTTTTCTACCGACCCGTTCTAACGACTCCTCCATTTTTCTACCGACCCCTTCTAACCACGCCTCCAGTCGTCTACCGACCCATTCTAACGACTCCTCCATTTCTCTACCGACCCGTTCTAACGACTCCTCCATTTTTCTACCGACCCCTTCTAACCACGCCTCCAGTCGTCTACCGACCCATTCTAACGACTCCTCCATTCCTCTACCGACCCCTTCTAACCACGCCTCCAGTCCTCTACCGACCCATTCTAACGACTCCTCCATTCCTCTACCGACCCCTTCTAACCACGCCTCCAGTCGTCTACCGACCCATTCTAACGACTCCTCCATTCCTCTACCGACCCCTTCTAACCACGCCTCCATTCCTCTACCGACCCATTCTAACGACTCCTCCATTCCTCTACCGACCCCTTCTAACGACTCTTCCATTCCTCTACCGACTCCTTCTAACGACTCCTCCATTCCTCTACCGACTCATTCTAACGACTCCTCCATTCCTCTACCGACCCCTTCTAACGACTCCTCCATTCCTCTACCGACCCATTCTGACGACTCCTCCATTCCTCTACCGACCCATTCGGGTAACGACTCCTCCATTCCTCTACCGACTCCTTCTAACGACTCCTCCATTCCTCTACCGACCCATTCTAACAACTCAGCCAGTCCTCCACTGACCCGTTCTAACGACTCCCCATTCCTCAACCGACCCATTCTGACGACTCCTCCATTCTGACGACTCCCCCATTCTGACGACTCCCCCATTCTGACGACTCCTCCATTCTGACGACTCCCCCATTCTGACGACTCCCCCATTCCTCTACCGACCCATTCTAACGACTCCTCCATTCCCCTACCGACCCCTTCTAACCACTCCTCCAGTCCCTACCGACACATTCTAACCACTCCTCCAGTCCCTACCGACACATTCTAACTACTCCTCCAGTCCTCTAACGACACACATTTAACGTTTCTTCCAGTCCTCTACCGAACCATTCTAACAACTCAGCCAGTCCTCTACTGACCCCTTCTAACGACTCCTCCATTACCCTACCGACCCATTCTAACCACGCCTCCAGTCCTCTACCAACCCATTCTAACGACTCCTCCATTCCTCTACCGACACATTCAACGTTTCTTCCAGTCCTCTACCGACACATTCTAATGACTCCTCCATTCATCTACCTACCCATTCTGACGACTCCTCCATTCCTCTACCGACACATTCTAACGACTCCTCCATTCCTCTACCGACCCCTTCTAACCACGCCTCCAGTCGTCTACCGACCCATTCTAACGACTCCTCCATTCCTCTACCGACCCCTTCTAACGACTCTTCCATTCCTCTACCGACTCCTTCTAACGACTCCTCCATTCCTCTACCGACTCATTCTAACGACTCCTCCATTCCTCTACCGACCCCTTCTAACGACTCCTCCATTCCTCTACCGACCCATTCTGACGACTCCTCCATTCCTCTACCGACCCATTCCGGTAACGACTCCTCCATTCCTATACCGACTCCTTCAAACGACTCCTCCATTCCTCTACCGACCCATTCTAACAACTCAGCCAGTCCTCCACTGACCCGTTCTAACGACTCCCCATTCCTCAACCGACCCATTCTGACGACTCCTCCATTCTGACGACTCCCCCATTCTGACGACTCCCCCATTCTGACGACTCCTCCATTCTGACGACTCCCCCATTCTGACGACTCCCCCATTCCTCTACTGACCCATTCTAACGACTCCTCCATTCCCCTACCGACCCCTTCTAACCACTCCTCCAGTCCCTACAGACCCATTCTAACTACTCCTCCAGTCCCTACAGACCCATTCTAACTACTCCTCCAGTCCTCTAACGACACACATTTAACGTTTCTTCCAGTCCTCTACCGAACCATTCTAACAACTCAGCCAGTCCTCTACTGACCCCTTCTAACGACTCCTCCATTACCCTACCGACCCATTCTAACCACGCCTCCAGTCCTCTACCAACCCATTCTAACGACTCCTCCATTCCTCTACCGACACATTCAACGTTTCTTCCAGTCCTCTACCGACACATTCTAATGACTCCTCCATTCATCTACCTACCCATTCTGACGACTCCTCCATTCCTCTACCGACACATTCTAACGACTCCTCCATTCCTCTACCGACTCATTCTAACGACTCCTCCATTCCTCTACCGACCCCTTCTAACGACTCCTCCATTCCTCTACCTACCCCTTCTAACGACTCCTCCATTTCTCTACCGACTCATTCTAACGACTCCTCCATTCCTCTACCGACTCATTCTAACGACTCCTCCAGTCCTCTACCGACTCATTCTGACGACTCCCCCATTCCTCTACCTACCCCTTCTAACGACTCCTCCAGTCCTCTACCTACCCCTTCTAACGACTCCTCCATTTCTCTACCGACTCATTCTGACGACTCCTCCATTACCCTACCGACCCATTCTAACCACGCCTCCAGTCCTCTACCAACCCATTCTAACGACTCCTCCATTCCTCTACCGACACATTCAACGTTTCTTCCAGTCCTCTACCGACACATTCTAATGACTCCTCCATTCATCTACCTACCCATTCTGACGACTCCTCCATTCCTCTACCGACACATTCTAACCACGCCTCCAGTCGTCTACCGACCCATTCTAACGACTCCTCCATTCCTCTACCGACCCCTTCTAACCACGCCTCCAGTCCTCTACCGACCCATTCTAACGACTCCTCCATTCCTCTACCGACCCCTTCTAACCACGCCTCCAGTCCTCTACCGACCCATTCTAACGACTCCTCCATTCCTCTACCGACCCCTTCTAACCACGCCTCCAGTCGTCTACCGACCCATTCTAACGACTCCTCCATTCCTCTACCGACCCCTTCTAACCACGCCTCCATTCCTCTACCGACCCATTCTAACGACTCCTCCATTCCTCTACCGACCCCTTCTAACGACTCTTTCATTCCTTTACCGACTCCTTCTAACGACTCCTCCATTCCTCTACCGACTCATTCTAACGACTCCTCCATTCCTCTACCGACCCATTCTAACGACTCCTCCATTCCTCTACCGACCCCTTCTAACGACTCCTCCATTCCTCTACCGACCCATTCTGACGACTCCTCCATTCCTCTACCGACCCATTCGGGTAACGACTCCTCCATTCCTCTACCGACCCCTTCTAACGACTCTTCCATTCCTCTACCGACCCATTCTGACGACTCCTCCATTCTGACGACTCCCCCATTCTGACGACTCCTCCAGTCCCTACAGACCCATTCTAACGACTCCTCCATTCCCCTACCGACACATTCTAACCACTCCTCCAGTCCCTACAGACCCATTCTAACTACTCCTCCAGTCCTCTAACGACACACATTCAACGTTTCTTCCAGTCCTCTACCGAACCATTCTAACAACTCAGCCAGTCCTCTACCGACCCCTTCTAACGACTCCTCCATTACCCTACCGACCCATTCTAACCACGCCTCCAGTCCTCTACCGACCCATTCTAACGACTCCTCCATTCCTCTACCGACACATTCAACGTTTCTTCCAGTCCTCTACCGACACATTCTAATGACTCCTCCATTCATCTACCTACCCATTCTGACGACTCCTCCATTCCTCTACCGACACATTCTAACGACTCCTCCATTCCTCTACCGACTCATTCTAACGACTCCTCCATTCCTCTACCGACCCCTTCTAACGACTCCTCCATTCCTCTACCGACTCATTCTAACGACTCCTCCATTACCCTACCGACCCCTTCTAACGACTCCTCCATTCCTCTACCTACCCATTCTAACGACTCCTCCATTCCTCTACCGACCCCTTCTAACCACGCCTCCAGTCGTCTACCGACCCATTCTAACGACTCCTCCATTCCTCTACCGACCCCTTCTAACCACGCCTCCAGTCGTCTACCTACCCATTCTAACGACTCCTCCATTACCCTACCGACCCCTTCTAACGACTCCTCCATTCCTCTACCTACCCATTCTAACGACTCCTCCATTCCTCTACCTACCCATTCTAACGACTCCTCCAGTCCTCTACCGACTCATTCTGACGACTCCCCATTCCTCTACCTACCCATTCTAACGACTCCTCCATTTCTCTACCGACTCATTCTAACGACTCCTCCATTTTTCTACCGACCCCTTCTAACCACGCCTCCAGTCGTCTACCGACCCATTCTAACGACTCCTCCATTCCTCTACTGACCCCTTCTAACCACGCCTCCAGTCCTCTACCGACCCATTCTAACGACTCCTCCATTCCTCTACCGACCCCTTCTAACCACGCCTCCAGTCGTCTACCGACCCATTCTAACGACTCCTCCATTCCTCTACCGACCCCTTCTAACCACGCCTCCAGTCGTCTACCGACCCATTCTAATGACTCCTCCATTCCTCTACCGACCCCTTCTAACCACGCCTCCAGTCGTCTACCGACCCATTCTAACGACTCCTCCATTCCTCTACCGACCCCTTCTAACCACGCCTCCATTCCTCTACCGACCCATTCTAACGACTCCTCCATTCCTCTACCGACTCTTTCTAAAGACTTCTCCATTTCTCTACCGACTCAGTCTAACGACTCCGACCTTGGGATTTCGAGGACGCGTCTACAGTCAAATAAATGTAGAACATTTCATATGAACGTGCGCGAAAGAGCAACAGCGTTGGTACCAAACTCAAGATATATGTACGTTTCACTCTTTTCGCTTTTTGCTGCAAAGAAGTTGTGCTGGTTATACATACAATCAATCAGCATTATTGCTGGTGATCGAATGACTTTATTGCAACAATTCCAATTTTACAATTGACCTGTATGAATTACGAGTTCCACTAACTACTTTGTATAAATATCGAATGCATTACATTTACTTATATTTACATTCCTAATGTGGTTTGCTGATATGAACATACAAAGTGAAAACAACAAACATATGACCATGAATACACTATGAAAACCGTATGAAAATATTGTCTCTCGTGCAAATCACCTGATTAATCGGGTCATATTAATACGCCATCGACAGTAAGACAGGAAGAGTAGCTTCCCTTGGATCGATAACGTTGGTACGAGATACTATTTTTACTTTAATACTTCTTTCTTTTTATTTTATACAAAATTAAACAAAAAAGACTGGAAAATGCGGAACGACATTAAAACAATGGCGTGGTGCATAGGCGGGATCTCCCGGCTGTTCTAATAATTTGGCGTTTCGTCGTATACATGACAAATTTTTCTTTTTAATAAAATTTCTCTTTTTCTCGATATAAATTTTTTAAATCAAGGTTATGTAAATATATGAATTGAATAGATTTTTTTTAATTTTCATGGCGGCTATGAATACCAGTAGCTAGCTACATATCCTCCGAGGCGCGCTACCGCGCGCCACGGGATATGTAGCTGCTAGCTACTGGTATTCATAGCCGCAATGAAAATTTTAAAAATCTATTCAATCCATATATGTGTGTGAAGATGGGGGAGTGTAATAGTTAACAGTTCTAGTTAAATGTTTTAATTGAAAAAAAAGTTTCTATTGTTGCCAAATTAGACCATATTTGGTTAACATATTATTCAATGGTTCAAATAATTTGCATTTGGCATTGTTTTGTCATCTGTTGTTTGATGAAATCAATCAAGCTTATAATCTGATATCATTGCAGTTTAAGTTAGCCTTACTTCTATGCGTTGTTCTTCTGCATGTAGTTCACAGGAAGTAAAGTATTTTTGACGAAGAATTAAGCGCAGTTTTATTTGTAAAAGTCGTTGAGTCATTGTTTAGAATGAGTTCGGTGATCATACATTTCAGTACCATCACATGCCTTCCATACCGTAACAACAGTGTCCTCACCGTCACAAAACCTAAATTGGTTTACATTTTATGTAAATGGCATATTTTGACACGCATTTTCAAAAACAAAAACGCTTAGCAGAAAGGTTTTTAAATGCGTTCTTTAACCAAAGCAGTAAAAACACCCATAACATTAATTTCATGAAATGTAGACGTTGGTAGATTAACTAAATGCTTTTTGAAAGGGGACATTCTGTACCGTTACACAATATAAATTGTTAAAAAGAATCTAAAAATTAAAAAAAAAATGGACGAAATACAACATAACTGTTAATAACTTTGAAAATAAGTAAAGAAACACCAAAATTACCCGAATATGTCGTTTATTATCAAGGCTGTAAGTCGTTTTACTCCGATGTAAAATTGTGATGGTATGGAAATTAACTTGACCTTCAACGCCATATCGATTGATTTAGCGTTGACCTTGGTATTTTTTGTGCGTGGCCAACTGTCAAAATGCGTTATCGATGTGTTGCTGTATACAAAGATTCCAAAATCCGCTTGTCTTGGGCCGAAAGCCATCTGAAATTTTCTTATAACAACTTTAATTGTAGACCTATTGAGAGAATGGCCCATATAGCTAGACCTCTGCCTCCGCCCGACTAAACTTAACTATGGGTTAATCTTGACAAGTGACCTTTTTATCTACTATCCCTCCTCATCAGAGACATGTATATACCTGATATACAAGTCTCTGCATGTATGTAGGTCCCTCAGTGATTTTGTATGTAAAATAAAGATATCTGTATTTACACCAAGATACACTTTTATTTATATCAGAGATCATGGATGTACAGGCCCAGCTGTATTTTTTTTAGATACAAATATTATATATTTTACTTAACACAAATATCTCCGATCGTATTTGATAAATAGTGATATATGTAGTTAAATAGATATAGCTTACATGTAACTTTATTTAGGTACAGATGTCTGAATTAAATCCATTTATTCAATTATAGTAAATATATGTTGTAAAAATAGTCTTGAAAGTGCTTCATCCAACGGGCCATGTGCAAGTCTAGACGGCAGGGCTTGCCTTTGTGACGTCACGATATGCTAATCAATTTAAACCAATATGCATAGCGTGATGTACCGAAAGAAAAGTCAGGAGGGGTTGGATTTATAATATATATTCAGTAAGTACTTTGAATCTTTACTTATTTTGACTAATAAAATCATGCATGCATGCAATCATTCAAACAAACATTGCGACAATATTACATATATTTATTCATTATAATTATAGATATCCATAATCGGGGCCGGAAGACAGAGCATTGCATGGCGGTCTAGGTAGTGAGGATTTTTGGGTAAGTTTTCCCAGTGTTCAAAGTGCATACTGTCAACAGCAGAGTGGCTGTTGGGATTGATGAAATTAGAGCATCAGTTATCATGTTGCCTATAAAAATGTTTCGAATATGGGTCTGTTTGCCATTTAAAACATGAAAACCAAGTAAACGGTCTTGTACAGTAAACTTTCAAGATGGAGACCGTCCTGCTAGACGACCACATAAGCTTATTGAAGCGAATTCTTCCATTAGTCGATACTGAGCTACTGGGATTTTCTCTCTGATAGACACATGTTTTTGGAAAATGAAAGTAGAAATGCTTTGATATTAAATCTGTGTTAATTTATTTTGTGAACTATATGGAGTTGTTTGACCCACTTGACATGTTAGTTGTAGCATTCTAGGGGCCGAGATCGACATGTGTGTATGCTATAGAAGGTACACAATGTGTTAACCAACCTTTATAGTCTAGCTAGGCCTAGTTGTCAACTTGTTTCCTAAAGGTGGTAGCAACAAATTCACAGACGGAAGAATGAATGGATACTGTTTTATGCGTATAATACAGGAACTTAATACTATAATGGCTTCCACTGTTGAAAGACTTTTTTTACATAGAAAAATACAGTATACAGTATTTGTTTGGGATATCATCGTTATGTCGGATGACAATTCATATAAGAATAGTGATTATTGTGTAATGGATGCAAACACGTTTTATTTTATTTCTTCAATTTTGGCTGTAAAGTTTATTTTGAGTTCTCATCATGCAAGTAGCTAAATGTAAATGATTTATAAATAAAAAAAAAAAAATTAAACAAAAGAGGGTAACTATGTTTGCAAAAACTTACTTTTTCCTAATGTTCAACAGGTTGTTATACTTTGTACTGTGATTCCATTATTGGATTATATAACGACAAATCATATCTGTATAGCCTATAAAATATTTTTTATGATTAATGAAATAATTAACCTACATGTGTAGCTTAGGTTATTTGCAACACTTACTTACAGCTTCCAATTGGAAAAGATATTGTTAAAAACAATATGTAGGATTATCCATCATTATAAGATACGTTAACATATTAAAATTTTGGTGAACCCCCAAAATGAGTTTGTTGGTAGGTAATTGTTTACGTTAAAAATCGATCAATATTTATATTGCACACACATGAATAATTTTGTCATAAAAGCAAAAACTGGCAACTTTTAGGTCATCTGACCCAAAGGGTTTGAATGACCTATAGCCATCATGCTTTGTCCATCGTCATCTGCCATGTAAAAACTTTTCACATTTCAAACTTCTCAAATTACACTGATAGGATTGAGCTCAAACTTGCCAGAAATGATCGATCCAGAGATGGTCCTGATGACTGCCATACTATAGCTGGGCCACCATCTTGAAAAACACATTTTAAACTTCTTATCCAGTTTCACTGGTGCCATTAAGCTGGATATTGGCAGGGGTATTAAAGAAAGGAAGCTGACAAAGTGTTATGTTGTTATCTTTTTTACCTTATTAAAACTTTGACATGGTAGCCACGTGCACGGTGCCATTTTGTAACATGATTGTGCAATCATGATTTTCTTGCAATTGAGCAACATTACTATTTCTTTTCACATTGGAATGAGTGGGATTTAGCTCTAACTTTCCTGAGATGGTCCTGACCGAGTGTTGTTATTTTTCAGGTTAGTCCGAAATCACATGGCCATCCAATGATTATGGCCACCAAATTACACTATTTCACATGAAGTGTTGTCAGACCACTATACTGCTGCTGAGTATATATACTACAATAGTACTTAGGCAGATTAGTTTGTTTGCTAGATTTACTGCCCCTTTATTCCCTTGAACAGCCAGGCGAGGTTAGTCAGGGCATCCGGTTGACCCTTGACTTTTAGTAATTTCAGAAGTCAAATCACTATTTCTGAGAAATCTGAAGGGTCAAAACATATATATTTCAAATAGACATGTCCCTTCAAACCCAAGAGTCAGATCTCATTTTCGGGAGTCAAAAACACTCTCAAGGGTCTACTGGATGCCCTGGGTCTCCTTAATTGCTTTAGTTGTAGATCTAGACTTTAACTTCATTAACAGGAGGCCAGTTGCATGTCGTCCAGAGCAATTACTAAGGTCTGTTCAAGTCAGATAATACCCATGGGCCTTTTGTTCTTAGTTAATTCAAATGGAGATGAATAGATAATCAACAAAGAAAAGGTAGATAAACTAAAAAATTCTACAAATGATTACAACTGTTTGTTAATCTTATTATAGAATTATTACCTTTTACAGGTGCTTATTTGGTATTGCAAAGAAATATTACCAAAAAGTTATTGTAAACAAAAAACATGAACATTATATATGTGTGTAATTGCCAATGAAGTAATAATCTGTTTTGCAGAAAAATGTTTCACCATTGACCATGATGTTGCCGCCCAGCTGAGATGGATAGTATTGTTATAGAGGGGATTGGCCATGTTGGGGATGTCCCTGGCCAGATCACCGAGGACGACCCCCCAGACCATCCAGAACCTAACATTCTGGAAGACGAATCAGATGACCACCAACTGTGTGAAGTTAATCAGGAAATTAAGGTTGAACCCAATGTAGACAATTCAGGGATTGGTGATTCCATTGTAGTTGACCCTAATGTGGGCATTCATAACGACATGCACGAAGGGGAGGTAATTGGACTTCTGCTTCAAAGTCATGGGGTAAGACTTAGGCCATCAATTACAAGATTATTAGAATGAAAATTGAAAAAAAATTGAAATAACAAAATAGAGAAAATATGTACTTGTACAGACTTAAGATATCAAAGTATTGACTATAGTATTATGCAAATGATGCATTAGTCCTGTTTGTCAAATGTCTCCAAAGATGCACTTAATTGATCATACTGAAACCAGCTTTGTCCATAAGTTTACAAATAGAAATAGTAGCTGTTTTGTTTGAGAAGTTTATACCATTGGAGATCTTGATGTCTGTAGCTTCATAATGTTTAATTTTTTGGCTAGATTGAGGAGGACCTAGTACACGACATTGACACCCAACAGTTGGGCGTGACGGTATCAATACCTGACCAGGGTTTGATCCCTGCTGATACTACTGCCCAGACAGTTCAGGCTGTTACATTGGCTGATGGGACCACAGCCTTTATTCAGCATCCTAAAGGTAACCCCTATACTCATGTACATTCATATACTCTGATATATGTTGTTTTCTGAAAAGAATGATAAAAAAAGTCGGACACCAGAGTGAAATATGATTATTGTATATTCATCAGAAAACTTTGGAATTTTATAAGATACAATGTAAGCTATGTGAAGTCTCGAGTGACCTATTGCGATAAACTTTCATTGCAAAAACTTCAAATACTATTCAATATTGAGCCTGTATGCAGTGTAATAGGTATTAAATTATTTTTTTCCAAAGGTAGATTAATACTTGTATTTGTCATGCTATTCACAAATTCACAGTTGCTATATTTGCTCCTAGAGATGTTATAACAACAAAGAATATCTACTCAGTGTAGGTATGTTGGGTGAATGATAATACCCATGGGTCTCTTGTTTATTGAATGATATTTCTCTTCTTAGATCAATAGATCAATATCATTAACTCCATTGTGCTGTATGTGGCATATCAACTCAATGCAAAAATGAATGGTTAATTCTCAATCTATTTAAAAGTTGTCAATCCAAAACAAAATATGTATGTCAGTAAATATAGCCAAAATGTGAATTGTGACCTGATGAGTAAAGTAAAGATTTCATACAGACTATCAAACTTCGTAAGTATATCAGGAAAATAAAGACGTATCTGGTTTTATTGACAGGGAGAAAGTTTCTAGAGGGTCAGACTATAACACTTGAGGATGGAAGTACAGCTGTGGTACAGGGGCTGAGTCAAGGTAGATATACTACTGTAAACGTGGTTAATTTCGCGATTTCGATATGTAAACTATACGCGTTGGAGTAATTTTCCCAATCAATCCACCTTCGTTTGTAGTTCGAGATTATGCAAATTGATATTAAAATAATATGCGTGGGGAAAATTTTTGCAATCAAAATGACTCTGTGTAATAAGTGTAAATTTCCCCCTCACATAAATTTCCACGTGTACAGTATCTAGATTTAAAAACATATGTTAAAGGACGATACCAATGTGGTAGCCAACATCAAAATAAAATCTGTATACAGTGTTAATTCTATCTGTCAAGGATTGGTACCAATGCTTTCAATTGAAATTTATCTTATTGCAGTGTCAAACTTACCCAGCCAGATTGAATCCGGGCCAGACAGTATGGCAGATGAGGTTGACCTGAAGGATATACAGCAGCTTCAGGCCCAGCAGATGACCCTTGTAGATGGTACACACATTGTGGATGGTCAGACACTGGCTGAAAGCCACGCTCATATGACTGATGGCCAGCCTGTCCAGTTAGAGGATGGGACGACAGCTTATTTACATACAACCCCAAAAGGTGAGGCATTGACCTTAGTCAAGCCTTCATGACAAGTTCAATTTTGAGATACTTACTATGCAAATGTAAACCAATGTAGTATAAATGTGTTATGTGTCCTCAACAAAACTAAACCTATGCATAAAGCTCAAATATCTTTTTAAAACATTTTAAAAATAAACGAAACCTTTAAAGTATTGAAAACACTAGGAAGAAGATGTTATAAACTTTGCGTTACATTGTAGAGGGATTACAAGCCATACAATTGGAGGATGGTACTACAGCCTACATCTCCCACCCAACACCCGAGGCTCTGTTTGGGGACGCTGCTAACCTTGACTCTGCCCCTCTTACTCTGGAGCAGCTTACTACTCAGGTATGATATGATGGGGACATTATTAGTCCCCTACCAATGAACCATGGATGACTATAGGAATTCTCTCCATCCGTCTTGTACATATATCAGACTCCTACCCTGGGTAACTGAAGATAAGTTTCCTCTCTGTCTTGTACCTATGGAAGTAAGGCCAATGTTTGTCAGTGCTTTAGCCTTGAAGGATTTTGATCAAACTTCACACAATAATAAAGGATTCTATATATAATATCTTAGACAAGGTTGAGTTTCAGGGTTTCTGGGTCAAGATCAAGGTCACAGTTACTAATTTATTGGGGGCCAGTTGTATAGGGGACATGTTTTGCTTTAACAATACCCAGTATGCTTGTTAGAGACTGGTGGAATAATCTTTTTCAGCAATACTTATGGGAATGTAGACTGTTAGGGCACATGTTGATATAATTTAATGCATCAAACTTAAAAGATATTGTCAGTTAAAGAAATCTCCGATGGTCATGATGTGTATGTGAATAGATATTAAAAAAAATGTATATATAACCATATACAACCAGAATTGAATTGTATGCATGTTTTGGTGACTACATTCTGTTGCCTTCATCCGACAAATTATTAGTGAAGTACATGACAGATATACCGGAATGTGAAAGTACAGTATATGAAATTGCTATTATTGACAGGTCTTTTCGACTACACTACAATATTATGCACACAGATGTTTTAAATAGTGTACAAAACAATATTTATGATACTGGATGATGTGTGTTTTTGTAGGTATCAGCAGAACAGCTGAAGACATGTACAGATATGGTACATGCATCTGAAGCAAAAACTGTCAGTGTGGCTAATGGAGTTGGAGGAGTGGTCAACAGCATAGTAAGTCATGTGATTTATATCATAGTGAGTCATGTGATGTGTTTCTTAAGTCATGTGATGTATATCAAAGTAAGTCATGTGATGTGTATCTTAAGTCATGTGATGTACTGTATATCATAGTAAGTTATGTGATGTGTATCCTAAGTCATGTGATGTATATCATAGTAAGTCATGGGATGTGTATCTTAGTGATGTCATGTGATTGGTATCATAGTAAGTCATTTGACCTGTATCTTGGTAAGTCATGTGATATGTACAGCTTGGTAAATAATGTGATCTACTGTACATGTATCATAGTGATCTTTATCTTAGATTTGATTTGTGTCATAGAAAGTCCGGTGAAACCGTGATGTGTATCATAGCAAATCATGTGATCCATATGATGGTAAGTCATGTGATTCATTGTATATGTTGTATCATCATTTATAATAATAAGTCATGTGTTGTGTATCGTAGTTAGTCATGTGATATTGATGTGTATCATTATTTGATAGTAAGTCATACGAAATGTGTATCATAGTAAGTAGTCTGGCTGTAGCGTATCTGA
The DNA here is from genome assembly GCF_902652985.1 of Pecten maximus. Lineage (NCBI taxonomy): Eukaryota > Metazoa > Mollusca > Bivalvia > Pectinida > Pectinidae > Pecten > Pecten maximus. The sequence continues at coordinate 35,249,028 of NC_047024.1, read as the reverse complement.
CGAAGCGTGTATATGCACTCTATTGACTGGCATTTTTGTCACATTGTTGTACAGGTAAGCACTAGAAATCACTCACTCATAGCTTGACAAAGAAAACAGTCGGTCTTGAAACATTGCAACATGTTTAATGCATACATTATTGGTGTAAAAAGCAACATTGGAGATAAGTATTTTGTACCATAGTGAATCATGTGATATGTATAGTTAATCTGTTAGAGGTTTTATGAAGATAATATCAAGGAATGCTAGGGCCGGTAATTTATAGTGCGATCATTCTGAAATGGATCATGGTAACATGACCTACCACTCAGTCACATTATACTAGTAAAGCCATACAAGTAGGGCAGCAAATACTAATTTAAGGAATCTGGTTTGTTACTGCATAGTAAGGCATTGAGAAGGTTAGAGCACAGGGGCATGTCTAGTCTTATACAGAAAAATAGCCAGAAATACCTATGCCTTTATATATAGGTATTTCTGGCTATTTTTTAATAGTGACTATTCATGCCCCTGTGGTTAGTGTATAGAGAGGAAATAAAGATATTTAAGATTGCAATGGATACAACAGATTTATTTTTGTCACTCCGTTGAACATGAATTCCCCACATTAGTCACCTCTGATGATTCGGTATTAACAGTTTATAGATGTATCCTTTTTAGGTAGTCATCTTGACTAACTCGGAGAGTCAACATGACTTGTCGTCATCATGCATACGCTGTTCATAAACTATTGGCATTTTTATCTTTTTCTCAAAATTCAACTAACCTCAGCTATGTTTCGTATTGTTTTTTGCAATGCTGTGATAAATAATTACATATTTTTTATACCTTCAAGAAAATTGTTAAAAATATGAAAATAAAATCTTTAATGAAAGAAGTTTGAATTAATCATGATCTTATTTCCTAAATAATTTCTTTTATTCAGACTGTGATTGCCGCAGGTCTAACTGGAGATGGCAAACCAATCAATATTGGTGAGAAAGCATACAAGTGTAGCTTTGAAGGATGTGGTCGTCTCTATACCACCCATCATCATCTCAAGGTACAGTCCAAACAAGTAGTTATGTCAAGAATGTTTAGAAATATATACGTGATATATATTGAAGCAAAATGAGGTGCTTGTGAGGCTATACAATGGTCAATGTAAATTGCGGTGATAGAGGACTTTTAACTTTGTTCAGTCTTGGTTTATCTTGACCCAGTTTCAAAGTCACCAGGGTTAAATGTGTAAATAGTTCTTCTGAAGGGTTCAACCTATCATCATGATGAAGCTGTTCAATCTGTCGAAATTGAAAACAGTTTTGTCTGCAGCATTTTTGGTGGCATATTTCCAAGTCACATATTTGGCACATATTGATGGGCATTGAAACCCCTCAGAGAAAAGACTTCGGTTTGATTTAAGTTTGATATACTGAGTGATAAGAAATATATGTATAGTAAATGTTGTTCATGAGACTTATATGAATATAATTAACATTTATACAAAGTTAGTGAAATAGCTGTCCTTTTTTGTAATTGGTTCAGGTCCATGAGAGATCTCATACAGGAGACAGGCCATTTAAATGTGAGTTTCCTGCCTGTACGAAAGCCTTTGCCACAGGCTATGGCCTAAAGAGTCACACACGAGTTCACACCGGAGAAAAGCCTTACAAATGTCCCGAAGAAAACTGTGATAAAGCATTCAAAACGTCAGGGGACCTGCAAAAGCATGTGAGAACACACACAGGTGAGAATCCATTTTTGAGATATTTCAGGGCTTACCTCATCAATAACGAATATGTTCAAAACTGTACTACTTAATTTACTATATTGATATGATGAACAGATTTTTCTAACATAATTTCTTATGATTCTCCATTTGTAATACTTTGTAATGAACTTCATACTTTCAAGGTTTTGGTTCAGCTGTGTGAAGAGAAAAATGACTTCATGCTTTGCAATGTCCATCATCTGTCTGGCATCAATTGTTTTATTCAAATTTCTTCTTCTCAATAACCAAAATGTTTGTAGTCATGGTATTGGGCAAGTAGAATGTTAGAATGAAGGACTATCAAGTTTGCTCAAAGGAATTACCTTGACCCCATCACCATGTGTGATAGAAGCTTTAAATAACTAGTACATTGTACTTCTGAATTTAAATAAACAAGAAGCCAAGTGTTGTATTTCATGTATTTGATCAGTAACATGCATAGAAGTTGAATTAGTAACAGGTACATTGCACATATTGTTATGTCAGATGTTACTTGCTGTGACACATCCAATGTCCTGCCGAAGGCTCAGAGTCATGATGTCTGGCAGGAGCATGCATGGAGTAAGGGCTACACAGGCAAAATGTCTTCAGGTCAAATTCAGGTCAATATTTTCTTTATTTTCAGGTCAAATTGACCTTAAAAGAGCAGAACAGTCAATTCATGTCAAGAAATTGACCTGAAAAAAAATTGACCTGACTTTGCCCTAAATTCAGGTCAAAGTCAGGCCAATTTCAGGTCAATATTTTTTCAGGTCAAATTTACCTCAAGACATTTTGCCCGTGTACACACATATTCAAAAGTAGTATCAATCTCATTGGAATCATTTCACAACAATTTGCTTCTTTTGTTTAATAGGGGAACGCCCATTTAAATGTCCATTTGAGGGCTGTAATCGGTCATTCACAACATCCAATATACGAAAGGTACATATCCGTACCCACACAGGAGAGCGACCTTATGTGTGTCAAGAGGAGGGCTGCGGACGAGCTTTTGCTAGTGCCACCAATTACAAAAACCATATCCGCATACATACAGGTACTGAGGAACACATTAAGTTGTTCTGTTGGTGATAATATTTTACATTCTGACCTGTAAATGTAAATGATGGATATAAATGTTTACCAGGACAGTTATCTTTTATGCTGTTTGTGTGCATTTTGTGGACTCTCGACATACCTAAATGAAACAACCCCCCCCCCCCCCCCAAAAAAAAAAAATTCATTGTTTTATAATCAATATTATTTATTCCATAGGAGAGAAGCCATATGTATGTACTGTACATGGCTGTGGAAAGAGATTTACTGAGTACTCCAGTCTGTACAAACATCATGTGGTACACACCCACTCCAAGCCTTACGTGTGCAACCATTGTGGAAAAACATACAGACAGACATCTACTCTGGCCATGCATAAACGCACTGCTCATGGAGAGGACATCTCACCTGAAAATGAGGCTCAATTACTGGTTCAACACCGAAACCCAGCAGGTAGGAATAGAAAAAAAAAATCAAAAGTTTAGATTCAGTGGATTGCTGACGAGTTTAACTACAGTTCTAAAAGTAAGATTTGATTGTAATAGGATTGGCCAATATTCACATAGTCATCATGAGTTATCATTCATCCTCTTCACTGATGTTGGGTAATAAATTCAGTCTGTGCTTAGACTGGTACCTTGAGTTACCTCCCTTGCATATGCTACACAGAGGACCGGTAGTGAGTAACCATCTTGAGTGAGAATTCCTACTCCAGCATTTGTGCATCTTTATTGTGCATGCGATGTCATCATGGAGATGTTATTAATAGTGTCATTGCCATAAGCACATTGGACACTGCTTGCGTGAAGTCATTTGAAAAAGCGAAACTTAAGATCCTCTTCATTTGTTTATGGACCAAAAGATGTATTTACTCTTGACGTTGAAATCCATCGCTTTGTGTATATTGGGGTTCTTCATGTCTAAAATTAGCAATACATACATCACTGGATATAAAAATTAACCAATAAAAAAAAGAACATGGTTACCCACCACCAGTTCCTTGTGGACTGAGTGTAGCCATGGTGGAGAGTAGAGAGCTAAGGGAGGGAACCAGTCTAGTATGTCCACCATTCTAGTTGTGCTCTACAATGAGGACCTCTTATATTTTATTAGCCATCAGTTATTCAAGCATTTTGTAGATTTGTTAAAAATCTTATGAAAAAAATGTCAATTACTATGGCTTGTTTGAAAACAGTTATGTTTATTCCTAAATAATAGAAGTATTTCCAGTGCTGTTCTAAATGCCAACCCAAATGTCTACTTGCTACAATTGAACATATTTTCATATTTTGATGGAATACATGCAATAATTTGGGATTGCAGAGAATTACTAAAAAACATATAAAGTGACATTTAAAAAGTTCTTACTTAAAAGATCATCAATTTTACCATAGAATTTTGTACATGAATGTTTCACAGATGATGAAGATGAACCGCCAGAAAAACGGGCAAAGTTTCAGTATGCCTTATCAACACCAGATGGCACAGTATCTCAGGAGGATGCAACCATGGCGATAACAACATCAGAGGCCCAACAAGCTGTGAGTAAACACACTCAGTCATCTGAGCCACCTATAGAGTTAGAGCTGTTTTCTAGTGGGAAAAGTTAAAAGAAGCCTGGATTCCTGAGATTTGGAACTGAAATATGTATTAAGATACATGTATCTTCGCACTAGAAACTCCTGGTGTCTGATAGATTTTTAGCTCACTAGAGATGAAATTTCAGTTAATCGCACTCTTTGGTCTAATTTTGCTTTTGCTAGGAAATAATTGATAGTGATTTCAGTTCACTGGATGGTTGTTTGATGGTGTTGAAATTTACTAAACAAAATTAGACAAAACGAAAATTGAAACTCTCAATAATTGTTCTACTCTCTGGTCACATCATATTTTCATATCAACAGAAGATTCTTTTTTTTTTAATTTTTTTTTTGTGTGATACATGTTTTTATCAAAAGAAGTGTATTTTTTGTCAATGTGAATGATAACGCAATAATTTTTTGGGTTGTTTAACAGCAGAGTTCACTGATGGGTGGTGCCACTGTCTTAGGTACAGAGGAACAGGCCGTTGTTTCCATACAGCAGACCCAGACAACAGCAGCTCAGCTTCTAGGCCAACTACAGCAACAGCAGCAGCAACAGCAGGGTGTGGCAACTATCACTGTGGGAGACCAGGGCCAGCAGGTTTATGTTATAACTGATCCAGCTCAGCTAGAAGCTCTCCAGGTAGGCCACAACTTAAGCTGAAAATATATTTTATATATACATGTACACTGTCAAAATTGAAATTTGTATCATAGAACCAAGAAATATTGTAATTCTAAAAAATATTTTCTTTTAACCATCCTCTAGTTTACATTCCCACCACTATGATATCAAGTATGCTATGATCAAATGATAATTCCATTCATTAGCTCACCTGGTCCGAAGTGAGCTTATGCCATACCGTGGCGTCTGTCGTCCGTCCGTCCGTCAATACTTGACTTATTTGACTTCTTCTTTATAACCGCTGATCAGAATTTGAACAAATTTGGTCGGAAGCATCCCTATGAGTAGGGGACTCCAAATTGTACAAATGATGGGGCTGACCCCCTGGGGGCCTCTGGGGCGGGGCGGGGCTAAAAGCGGTTAATTTGGCTATATTGGTATAAACATCTTCTTCTCTGAAACCGAGCAATGGATATCGCTCATATTTGCCTGGTAGTATCACTATGGGGTGGGGATTCAAAATTGTACAAATGATGGGGCTGACCCCCTAGGGGCCTTAGGGCGGGGCCAAATATGGTCAATTGGGCTATATTGATATAAACAACTTCTCCTCTGAAACCAAGGTATAGATATTGTTCATATTTGACTGTAAGCATCCCTTTGGAGTCGGGATTCAAAATTGTACAAATGATGGGGCCGAGCTCCCTGGGGACTGAGGGGCGGGGCCAAAAGGGGTCAATTTTGCTTAATTGATATAAACAACTTCTCTGAAACTTAGCAATGGATATCGCTCATATTTGTATGGTAGCATGGTCATGGGGTGGGGATTCAAAATTGTACAAATGTTGGGGTTGGCCCCCCTGGGGGCTGAGGGGTGGGGCCAAAAGGGTCAATTTGGCTAAATTGATATGAACAACTTCTTCTCTGAAACTTAGCAATTGATATAGCTCATATTTGACTGGTAGCATCCTTTTGGGAAGGGATTCAAAATTTTATAAAGCAAGGAACTAACCCCCCTAGGGCAGAGGGCAGGGTCAAAAGGAGTCAGTTGGTTTAAACAATTTCTTTTCTGAAACCAAGCAATGGATATCACTCACATTTGTGTGGTAGCATCTCTATGGGGTTGTGCCAAAAGTCAATTTCATTTCATGGATTAATACATTTTTTGGCATTAAAACCTCACGTACCCATATAAAATGCCTATGATATATTGACATAGCAATACCAGTGACAAATATACTTAAGCATCATTCTTGTTTCATATCTCGTGGAAACCAGATGAGCGATACAGGCCCTCTGGGCCTCTTTTTATATTTTCTCCTTTGTTCAATCGGATTGATTAAATTAATCACTTGGATTTGACCATTTGTATGATCTTGTTTCTACAGCAACTGGCACAACAGCAGTTAGAGGGCCATGACACACTAGATGGAGGTGCTATTCTAGGTCAAGAGGTGGTCCAGTCTGCTGCGGAATGCATCAATGTGACTGATGTCCAACATGTTACTATGTCCTTCCAATGAAAACAGCGATGATTTGATTGTGACAAAGTGATATGATGCAGTGATAGCATTATGTCGTGATTTAAGAGTAACACATTGAACTGTCCTGTGATCTGTGCTTAAGGTTTAGCAATTACCCATATGTGGTGATCATGTTATTATTATGAACATGTTAAGAGTTACCAGGGTGATGTAAGGATCATGTTATAGTTACCATGGTGATATGATGATAAAATCATAGTCACTATGGTGATGTAAGGATCATGTTATAGTTACCATTGTGATATGATGATAAAATCATAGTCACTATGGTGATGTAAGGATCATGTTATAGTTACCATGGTGATATGATGATAAAATCATAGTCGCTATGGTGATGTAAGGATCATGTTATAGTTACCATGGTGATATGATGATAAAATCATAGTCGCTATGGTGATGTAAGGATCATGTTATAGTTACCATGGTGAAGTAATGAAAATGTAATTGTTACCATGGTGATTCAAGGATAATGTTATATACCGTATATTTACCACCATGATATAAGGTTCATGTTAATGTTACCATGGAGGATATAAAATATAATTTTATATTTACCATGTAGTTGTCATGGTGATGAAAAAATAAAATTATAACTGCCATGGTGATGTAAGAAAATATCATAGTTACCATACTGATGAAGGTGTCATGTTAAAGTTACCATTGTGATCTTGAAACACTACTCTAGTTATCATTTGAGTGTTAATCCAGTTGTATGCTATATTTGGCATGGCAGAATTAAAATATTGGAAGAATAGGTTTTCAATTTCTATGAGCATATAAAGATCTTGTAGCTATCAAGGTGATGAAACAACACTGCTTAAAGTTTATCACTTTGTGATTATGTTAATGTACAAAGTAAACTATTCACCTGCCCATATCCTATTTCAAATGTGACATAAAAACTGGAGTGCAGTTTCCATTAAGATGATAGTTTTTGCTGACGTGACAAGAAGTGCCTGGATGTAACATCAAGAAAGCAGTGGCAAATCATTGGTCGTCTGTCCGTCCATCATTAGTACTTTCTTTGAAATGATTGCTTATCAAGAACCATAAGACCTTCACTTATATATAAGGTCACTTATGTTAAATGTGTTCAAAATTCTATAACAATTACCATGGGGATACAAGGGTGATAGCATCAGTATGAGGACTGTAGGACAATACAGTTGAAGATTGTCAGTTTTGTTTGAACTATTGAACTCGATCTAAATTCAAGGTTATGGAGATCAAGTTACTAATCTGTTCTGATGACTTCTGATAAACCAAAGAACATACAGTAATGCTATTTATATTTAACTTGCATCAGGTTATGTCTTTAACTGTAGCTGGAAGGGATTGGTGATTCAATATAGGCGGAAGCAGGTGATTCAATCCTGTAAGATGGTTCTAGTCTAGGGCAAGGGCTGAATTTGGTAGCCATGTTTGAAATATATATTTGCCAAACATCATTGGGAATGATTGATGTACAAAATGTAGATTCTCTATGCCTTTTGTTTACTTATTTAAAATGTTCTCAAATTTCACCTTATGCTGTGTCTATTTAATAAAAGTGAAGTTAGGTTCTCCAACAATTGATATATATATACATGAATGTATATGTAGACATTTTCGGATACATCTGTCTGATCTACATTTAGATTCAGAGACAGGCAATCTGATTAAAATCAGCTGTTACATGGTTCAGGTTAGTACGTAGTAAACGTAGCCATGTTACAGCTGATTTTAATCAGATTGAGACACGGACATGCTCAAATATACCTACCTGACTGGTCACCATGCATGTTAATTCTTCCATCAGTAAATGATTGGTTAAATTGTTTTACTTAATATTAAACAGCACAGCCTTGTCAAATACATACCGAACAAAACAGCACAGCCTTGTCAAATACATACCGAACAAATTTGAGTATATTATTTGATGTAATATATCATCTTAAACGTGGCCTTAACACTATTTGCTTTCGAATATTTTCTAGAGTTTTGAACATATAGAATGCACTGTAGCAGCTAGAAACTGCGGTAAAATGAATATCGATCACAATTTTTGTGCCCAGACCAAAGAAAATTGATTCTTCATTGCAGCAGGTAAATAATAAGAAAACGCTCACCTTGTCTTTTTCGAGTCAAGTACTCCTCTTTTCTATGTGAGTTTGATTCATAAACATATTTGTTTATTACCAACCCATATCATTTACTTTGAACAAAGTCTTGATATATTGATATTAAAGACAGATATTAGGAGGTATATTGTAATGTAGCTAGACAAGATAATACACAAATAGTGCATTTAGTCTTCATCATGTTCTCTCATTCCCTCCTAATATTTTGTCAATTTTTCAATTTCTGTGTAGATAACCAAATTTTTAGGTAAAACTCTAGCATTTTTGTATTGGGGGGATTTTAATTTCACAAAATATCTGGAGATATTCCATGTACAGCAATAGTTAGTATTGAAAAGATCAACAGTTTGATAGGTCTTCCGAGTTTCATGAATTTAGCAATGGAAAAACAGTTGATATAAATCTTCCCACACCAGACATTTATATGCATTTAACATCTATATATAGAACAGCCTTCCAGCGACAGTGGTTAACTTACCACAGTCATTTAATTTTATACTAGAATTAATTGGATGAATATTGGAAAATGAAGGGATACTACCAGCATATAAATTTCTTTGAACCCATCAGAAACGGACTACAAGTCCGACACATTAACAAATTGAACAAAATATGCACAAGGTATTGGTAACGCCAGAAATGAATCGACCGACATCAGAAAGACTTGGGTATCAAATTTAGTAGACCAGTAGGTCCAGATTTAAAATTAACTCGTAGGTAAAATAGAAATCTTCTTTGCTATACCAGTGTATTTCGGAATTATGAAATATATTTTAGCATATTGTGTAGAAAATCTTTGTAGAAAATCTTTCTGTATACGCATTATTTATTTGTTTATAATCACAATAGTCCTGCTAATTTCCACTGGTGAATCTCCGGTATCGTTAAGACCGGGAAACTGATATTGTCTTATTAGTTTTGAATATTGCTATTGCATGATGTTGATAGTTAAATTGTTTCACTTAGTTAAAAAGTTTTGAATTAATGATTAATATGTTCATTATGCATGCAATTAAATTGTATGTGGATACATTTGTTAAAATTAAATTATATATTTGATATAAACATACTTGTTTTTCTTTATATACAATCAGAATAAATCTTGTATTTGATCATGTTGACCCAACAATGGTCTAAAATTAATGGAGCGTGGTAATTGGTTAAAATTGTTCAAATGTAGCCACACGTAAGGTAACTGGAGCTTGGTGACCTTGCAATTTCTCAAAAGACGAAATACTACTTTCCCCGGTTTCATCAAGGTTCTTTGACCGAAGGAAATTTCCAAACTTAAACAGAACTTAAGGAACCTTCCTCCGCTAGGATTTCCCCTTAAATTCAATAATGCTTTCTTATGGAAACAATAAAGTCAAGGAATGCTCATGAAAACTGGCCAGACAATTAGTTTGATAATACAGGATAATGATATCGCTTGTACAACAAATCACTTTGATTGTTTTCTTGTTGGTTCGTCCATATAGTATAAACATTATTTATTTATTGTATACATCAATTGTCAAATAAGTTTTACCAACTCAATCATCATTCTTATCAGCTCAGATTTTATTACTGGGGAACCATTTCTCTAAGTGAAAGGCTATATGGTCGTGCAGGTATATTACAAACATTTTCATGTCCAGTCGGGGGGAGTCATCCTCTCTTCACGAGCACCTTTTTCTTCTCTAGTAATATTAAGAATCGGCTACAGTCGTATTGTTGTTCTGTGTAGTACAGAAGCGGAAATTGGGCTATGAAGATTCATGAACATGTCTCTTCTATTATGACATTTTGCTTTCCCACTCGGAACACTGCCGTTTGTCATTTCAAACTGAACAAACGCATTCGTTTTCATTTTACGAGAGTTGAATATGATAAAAAAAAAAGGCTACCGAGTACAAAATTATGTAATCTACATCTCTCGAAACTCCGTACTGTATCGTGATATGAGTATAGGCTATTAGATAGCAACGGCTTGTAAATTGATGCTGCTGGTTGGAGAAGCAGTTAGCTAGGTTAAAGTAAAGATCGAGTCGATCGGCTAATGCAGAAAAGATGATAGTGTCGAAGTTTGATGTTTTCAAGCTCAGGGGGTTAGTATATCGATATAGGCAATCAATTTGTTGTTATTTAAAGAAAATATCATGGGTATATCTCAAGAAGAATTAAGGGCTTGGTAATGCATGGGTGATATGATAACTTTTCTGGCGAGATGTCGGCAACATCAGTATGCCTACAATCTGTGGGAAAATCTAAGTACCAAATGATTGTATAAATGACAACATAGCATCTTCAAGTAAGAATTAAATAAAGTATTGATTAAAAAAACTGCGTTGTACTGCTGTGGACACTATACAGCTGTTTCCTCCTCCTAGGTCTCGTCGATGATGAAAGGGACACCCTACAGCTGATTCCTCTTGATAAAACTCTTCAGTGATGCTCGGGATTACTAGAGACACCATGCAGCGTTTTCGCCCTTCTAGGGCTTGTCATGTCAGCTGATTCTTCGTTAAAGGACTTTTCAGTGATGCTAGGGACACCATACAGTTGTTTCGTCATTCTAGGACTCGTCAGTGATGCTACGGACACCATACAGCTATTTCAGTCTAGGACTCGACATTGATGACATGTACATCATACAGGACCTGGTGTTTCGTCCTTCTGGGACTCGTCAGTGATGCTAGGGACATCATACAGCTGGTTCTTTCCAGGACTTGTTAGTGGTGCTGGGACACTGCGGATTACACCATACAGATGTTTCGTCATTCTAGGACACGTCAGTGGTGCTAGGAACATCATACAAACTTTTCCTCCTTGGACTCGTCAGTGATGCTAGGGACACTGCAGGGGACACCCTACAGTTTTGTGCATCTAGGACTCGTCAGTGATGCTGAGAACATCATACAGCTGTTTCCTCCTTGGACTCGTCAGTGTTGCTAGGGACACTGCATGGGGACGCCATACAGTTTTGTGCATCTAGGACTCGTCAGTGATGCTAAGGACATCACACAGCCGTGTCGTCCGTCTAGGATTCGTCTGATGCTAGGGACACCATACAGCTGCCTCGTCCGTATAGGACTCGTCGACAGGGTCTTGAGAATTTGTTAAAGTCTACATGTATTTGGACTATCCCTCAAGTATGTATCCTTCTGGCATATATGTTATGAATCTAGGACTTTTGTTAAATTGAAAATGGTTTGAGAGTTTTAGTAAATTTGACCCCTGTAACCTAAAGCTTGAGAGTGTTTAAATATTATTTTGTTTGGACACTTTTGGGGCTTCATCCAAGTAACCCACCCACAGGGACTTGATCATTCGTTTTCATTTTACGAGAGTTGAATATGATAAAAAAAGGCTACCGAGTACAAAATTATGTAATCTACATCTCTCAAAACTCCGTACTGTATCGTGATATGAGAATAGGCTATTAGATAGCAACGGCTTGTAAATTGATGCTGCTGGTTGGAAAAGCAGTTAGCTAGGTTAAAAAGGCAATCAATTTATTTGTTGTTATTTAAAGGCAAAATATCATGGTATCATGGGTATATCTCAAGAAGAATTAAGGGCTTGGTAATGCATGAGTGATCTGATAACTTTTCTGGCGAGATGTAACCTAAAGCTTGAGAGTGTTTAAATATTATTTTGTTTGGACACTTTTGGGGCTTCATCCAAGTAACCCACCCACAGGGAGACTTGATGATTAGTTACAACTTACATGTATTGGACCTCCCCTAGTGTGTATAGCACATTTTCAGGTGTTTTGGGGGGCTAGATTAAAATTCGGTAACAAGGGCACGTTGGAGGGCCACAACGTACGCCCGCCGCAATATTTGACACTTGGAAGGGGGTAGTTTCACAGGTTGTAATGCTTTAAAATGAAGCATCATTGTTGAAAAGTTGGTGTGTAGTCGAAACCGAAGGGCAACTTTAAATGATGAGATGTATATATATGTTGCAAATATGGGAAACCTTGGTTTAGACACAACAACACAAAAATTAGTTCACATGTTTATATACAGAATATATTCATTAAAAGAACCTCTTTGCAAAGAATCAGCCTCCTAATACCATTATTAAGTGAACGGTGAGCAATTACAAAATTTTAACCAGACAAGTAAAATTATCAAAGGGGAATAACTCCACAAATAAGGTGGTAAGGGGCATGATTTTGGTATCCGACACTCCGGCTTATCAAGATGTATATTTGTGTCAAGTATGGAGAGCCTGGGTCGGGTAGTATTGAAGTTATGGTCCGGATAAGTAACATCATCAAAGGGCAATAACTCCGCTAATAAGGGGGTAAGGGGCATACTTTTGGTATGTGACACTCCGGCTCATCTAGATGTATATTTGTGTTAAGTATGGAGAGCTCAACACCATATGTGCCCGAAGTAAAATCATCAAAGGGGAATAACTCCACAAATAAGGGGGTAAGGGGCATGGTTTTGGTATGCGACACTCCGGCTCATCAAGATGTATATTTGTGTCAAGTATGGAGAGCCTGGGTCGAGTAGTATTGGAGTTATGGTCCGGACAAGTAAAATCATCAAAGGGGAATAACTCCGCAACTACGGGGGTAAGGGGCATGATTTTGGTATATTTGTGTCAAGTATGGAGAGCCTGGGTCGAGTAGTACTGGAGATATGGTCCGGACACCATATGTGCCCGAAGTTAAACCGTCAAAGGGGAATAACTCCACACATAAGGGGGTAAGGGGCATGATTTTGGTATGCGACACTCCGACTCATCAAGATGTATATTTGTGTCAAGTATGGAGAGCCTGGGTCGAGTAGTATTGGAGTTATGGTCCGGACACCATATGTTCCCGCCCGCCCGCCAACATGATAACATAATACTTAAGTCTTTTGTCGGGCGTATAAAAATGACTCCCCGGGCGTTCAATTACATACCCAAAACGTCTGAAAATGTGCTATACACACTAGGGGAGGTCCAAATACATATATTTACATTCTGTGTTACATTTGTCTATATTTACATTCTGTGTTGCATTTGTCTATATGTCGTTAGTAAACCAAATTGTATTCATGAGACTGTATACTACAATTTACAGTGATTCGGTCAGTGTAGGAATACAGCTCCAAGTGTTGTAGGTTAAACAATGGCCGCCAGTTACTTTCGGCCTAGAGAGCTTTGGAATGCTAGCATTTATTTACAGAAGCCACAACGAAAAATAAAGCAACATTACAAGTTATGAGAGTATCATTTTATAATTAGAAAAATGTAGTCAACACGAAATTACTATAATTAAGTGCCACTCTTGATCTATACGAAATATGATCAAATTGTGAATGTCGTCACACTCACAGGGCTCGTTCCGAATTTTCAGAAATGCAAGATACGACAACAATAAAAGTAATGTATTTATAAAAACAATCTTGTATAAATATCGGGAGTATCGACATGGTTTCCGGTTGAATATGTGTAGGCCTACTGGATTTTAGTTTTGTGATTATTCACTGATGTCAAAGGCCTACCTTACAAAATCGAGCCCCTATGAAGTTGAAAATCGTCTGCCAAGTTAGCCTAGCGACACGTGCACTGAGTTGACCGGTTAGACTGGAATCTGTTTCGAACGAAATATCCTTGGAATCGTTTCCCCTACTGTCAAGACGACTTTCATTTAGAATCTAAACGCTGGTATTCTTGTTAAATTAACGTAAATCCAGTCGATAGAAACATAAGTGTTTCCGAGGAATCGAGTCTGTCCTGGGCAATGCCCGTTCGAACCGCATCACTTCTAAATGTTAACTTTATATCATTGCGCAGAAAAAACGGTTTCGATTTTGAACAATAAGAAATTATGCAATTGTGAATAATTTGGCGATACCTACATGTACAAGCGTATATGAAATAAAAAATAAAGCCATATTTGTACAAAAACGTTCTTACATATGTGCTTGCTATTAATAACGACATCAGGAACTATATTATTCCTTCTGGAAATTTCGGCTGTTCCGGTATTTGAACTTGATGACGTCAGTGATAGGGTAAGCGGCAAATTTAAACGCGTCATAACATACACTAAATGAAAAATCTTTATGAATGTAAATATAAGCATTGAACTGTTACAAAATGGTAGTATACAGTCGATATGAATACAATTTGGGTGACAGATAAATATTTCATGTCGCCCTAACGGGCGACATTCTATTTATCTGTCACCCAAACTGTATTCATATCGACTGTATACTACCATTTGGTAACAGTTCAATGCTTAAGTAAACTGTAACACATTCTCAAGTCCCTGTGAACCTACCAGCCAAACATCTTTATTCCAGGCATTTTGGATTTTGAGAAATTGTCGACACCGTATGATGACGGACGATGTACCAGGCAGACGCTCACTTACACTTGAGTGAGTTAGCTAAAAATGTTCTGATTTGGCTTCACCTACGCATTCTTAAAACTCAGCGGTAAAAATAGACTAAACTACATTCGATACCCCTCTTCCATATACCTTGACATAAATGTACATTTGTATGTGTTTTACATTTCCAACATGACAGGACTTGTTTATAGGACACATAGACGATAATAATAGTGTTTATCAATACCCGTATCTGCCGATACCAGACCTAGGTAGCACACACGCCTCACTAACGGGAGTACGGCTGAAGGACTGTACACCGGCCAAGGTAAGTTATAATACGTGCCAGCCGTGCTAAGTCATAAAGTTAAATGATAATCCTAACACGGAACTACGTGTATAATTCCTATAACTGTCTGATTTATTTTGCGCAAGATATGCTTACTCTGCAAAAAGCTTCTTCCGGGATGCTTATTTATATTGGTTTTTACCTTCCCGTAGGCGTTAATCAGTTGAAGGTGAAGTGTGTTTACTGGTTCTGTT
Source organism: Pecten maximus (assembly GCF_902652985.1). NCBI lineage: Eukaryota > Metazoa > Mollusca > Bivalvia > Pectinida > Pectinidae > Pecten > Pecten maximus. The sequence continues at coordinate 35,233,506 of NC_047024.1, read as the reverse complement.
GATATCTATTGGAGTAGGGCGTGCTATCATTATTACTATTATTATTTTCCCGTGCATTGTGTCAGTAATTCAGATTATTATGCTACTATGAACACAACGATTTCTTTCTATCAAATGCTGTATACATAGTACCACATGCTTTGTTATTTCAGAGTGACATTTTGTTTTATTAACAATGATAATACCAATAAGCAAGAGTGATAAGTGAATTAACGTATTCATCCTAAAATTACTGATTGAATCTTGCCCGTATTGTTAGGTACGTCAAACACAATACCAGGAACTAAGACCCAGAATAAAACACAGAAACTGGACGTTCTATCAGTAAATATCTATCGTACAATTTAAATAGGGTTTTTTATTTATAATGATAATTTAGAAGTAAGCTAAAAATTCGCCGATAAATCGCCAGAATTCCGTTGCTTTTTCTTTTTTTGTAAAGTAGATGGAATGTTAAACCAAGAAAAGACAAGAACACTTATAAATGGTGCGCCAGTCTGGGATCGGGTATGATGCAGTCAGATAAAACACCCTTATTAAAATTGAAAGCAATTAATATCCAACCATGTCTCATCTTGATCTGTGATGATCCTGATGCACTTCATCAATTGCTTGGACTATATGGTGTTGTCCATAAACCAAACGTCCTCGTCATTTGACACATAACATTGCATACTCTGTGTTCACAGGTGTAGATAAATATGGCGACAGGAACACTAGCTCTTCCTCCCGGAGGTCAAATGGAAATCGTCTTCTCCTTTGACACTACGGGTTCAATGTCCTCCATTTTTGATGAGCTGCAGGGAAGATTGCAGGACATGATACAGCGCCTCCAGGCGGACATTCCAGGCATAAGAATTGGCGTCATTGCACATGGTGATTATTGCGACAAAGACGTTTTCTATTTGACCAAGGAGCTGGATCTGTGTAGCGATGTCGTGGAACTTTGTAACTTCGTGAAGGAGACGGAAGGTACCGGTGGTGGTGATGAGGATGAATGCTATGAATTGATTCTTCGAATGGCCCGAGAAAACTTCTCGTGGACTCCCATGTCGCAGAAAATACTGGTGATGATTGGAGACGCTAACCCACACGAACCCGAGTACGAGATGAATGTGGACAACATTGACTGGAAAGAGGAAGTCAGTCATCTCCGCAATAGTGTACGTACGAAGATATATTATTATAAGTATTCTGATATTAATAAAAGCCATAATTCTACCGGTTGCCGTCTAGTAGCATTCAACCATATTTTACGAAAAGTTCAAGGCACATTTTAATGATTATTCGATACCTCTAGCGTTTTTCATCTAATAAGAAACGGTAATTTCCTTAAAGAAATCACATTTCATTCTTAACATGTGATATTAATTAAAAATGTATCCCATTGCAAATAAGCATATATTAGTGTTAGTTAATTATCCTAACACTCCTACCTTTTTATCCTGTGTTTGTTATTAATACTGTAATAACATTATTGTGTTCTTCAAACAGGAAATAAAAAATAAAATAGTCAAAATAACTTCACAATTTAACCAAGATTGTTGCTTCTAGTATTAATAGACACGCGGTACATTTCCAGTGAGATACGGCATGGCATTGATCAAACTATTATATTATTCTGTAGGGAATAAAGATATATGGAGTCCAGGCATTTGATCACGAAGGTGTTGAGGACTTCTACAGGACAATGGCCGCAAACACAGACGGCCACTACCTCAAACTGGGCGAATTTTCCAACATTTGTGATTTCATAATGGCTATTTGTTATCGGGAGAGAGGCGAGGACCTTTTTACTGTACGTATATTATGCGAGAGTATTTAGAGTACATATTTTTGTTGTATTTATATAACGCTTTTAAGACTATACAGGAAAATAAAAACAGGTAATACATATTCGGTTATCAATCATTATAGCTAGATACCGGAACCCGAAGAACACCGATTCAGAAACCTTATTATCTAAGATATATGTTAATTATCGTAAATATACTTGAATGAAAATTGACATTATCATTAAATATGTTGTTGTAAACGTCATTTTACTTAATCTGTTGGTTCTAAAGCAAGATGTCTTCAGGTCAAATAGTCAAATTCGAATGAAAAGTTTTACGTTAATTTGACCTGGAAAGAACAGAAAGGCCATTTAATGTCAAGATATTGACATGAAATTGACATAATTATAGTCCATGAAACCAGATGTTGAAAATCATTTTACGGCTGTTCATCCTGTTACAAAAAAAAACAAAAACAAAACAAAAAAGTTGACATAAAAGGCTTAAATCTAACACTTATCTATTATATTTTACAGGATTTTTTGTGAATGATTCGTGATGCCTTATATAGTGTTGTCTCCTCCTATGCATTTTCCTTTTTAGCTACAAATTTGATGTAGACGATGAAATAAAACTTTCATTTCAGGGATACGAAGCTGAGGTCCGTTCAAGACATGGACCCGGGGGTATTAACAGAGAGTTGGAGGGTCTCTTTGGTACTCTCCGAAGAAACGAATCAGGGGCGAGCTATTATAGTACAACATCATCAAATCCTGTACCTGTGCCATCTATATCCACAGTCACTAGTCCGAAAATAAAGAAAAGAAAAGTGCCATCTTCATCGCAAAAACAATTACCAAGAAGCCGTCAAAATAAACTGACTGTGAAAGAAAAGTCTTCACCACTGACCAAACTAAAGCCAATTGTGAGACAAAACAGGGTAATTGTCTTTCATAGGAACAAATAGGGTGATTGTCTTTCATAGTTACAAAACAGGGTAATTGTCTTTCATAGGAGCAAAATAGGGTAATTGTGTTTCAAAGGGACAAACAGGGTAATTGTCTTTCATAGGAACAAAACAGGGTAATTGTCTTTCATAGAAGCAAAATAGGGTAATTGTGTTTCAAAGGGACAAAACAGGGTAATTGTCTTTTATATAAACAAAATAGGGTGATTGTCTTTCATAGTAGCAAAACAGGGCAATTGTCTTTCATAGGAGCAAAATATGGTAATTTTCTTTCATAAAAACAAAACAGGGTAATTGTCTTTCATAGGGACAAAACAGGGTAATTGTCTTTCATAGGGACAAAACAGGGTGATTGTCTTTCATAGGAATACACTATTTTACATTTTTATCAAATGTAAAAAGCAAAGAGCTACTGTACACTATTGGTGTAAACTCCATTGCATTACCAGCAAACCAATCTTATAAAAGGAGGAAATTTTAACTCCAATATACGAATATGTTTATATTTCCTGCCAAGGGAAACATTTTTTTAACAGGTATGTATTGGGAAATTAGTTACTAACAATCACTGGACATACATTTTTAAGAAACTACATTTTTTTCTTCCAGGTAAACGTTAGGTGTAAGGCAGACTTACAACCCATACATAGAGAGAAAGTCGCAAGCTCTTCTTTCACGTGCAGCCGTTTAGATTGGTCAACATGGCGTCTTGCATACACTCCAGTCAACGCATTTGAACCAAGTTCAAAACGAGCCTTCATTACAAAATTCGGCTGCAAATGTTTGAAACGTAAACAGCTGTTCAATGACCAATCACGGAAAACAGCGTTGTATGAGTTAGCTGTGCAAACGAAGACCCGGGGAAAGCGCCATGTGGTATATTCACGGACTGTTCCCGGGAAAGCTAACACTAGCGATTGGGAGTGCGATCTTCTCCATGGAGGGAAGAAACGTCTCCTAAACCAAATCAGGTCTGTAGTAGAGAATGGATGTAAGGTTTTTGTAAGGCGAGCATTGGTACCCAAGAGACATCAGTCGAAACTAGATACGTTAACTAAGTACAACTACGCGTGGAACCTACAGAAAGTCACGCGGAAACCTAGACCTGTAGTTCGAGATAATGTTGTCATCTCGGGTGACCCATGATCGGAACAAATTCACATGAAACTAATGTAAAAAGAACTATTTATTTATAAAACACATGGTTGAGTTTGTGCATTACTACGAATTAAAAACTTTTAAAACAAAATATATTTCTTACTATTTACAATGTTTACTATACACACCATGTAAAACACACAGATAGAATTGTTTTTAATGTCATTTCAAGTTTTTCTGACGAACTACCGTGGTAGTTAATAGTTATTACATTTTTACCAGTAAAAAAGTGATATATTTCACTAGTGAAACATATCACTCTGTCTGATATTTTAATTTTCTGATTTGACCAATCAAAACACTGCTTACAAAGGACAATGGGAAACATAAAACCTGACCCGGTATGTTTTGCTGTAAAATGTAATAAACAGAATATCTACTCACCGTAACTCACCGTTAATTACTGGTGCTGACTTCCGGTCATTTCCTGCCATATTACATCCTGGATGGTGTTAATGGTATACAAAGTTAGTGCCATGACTAAAGACGGTGGAATTCCACGAATCAACGACACAGTTGGAGAAATCGCATCCTCGTATTCTGATTCGTGTTTCTCTTCTTGAAAACTTTCCTATTGTGCCCACAGGTATTATGAATATTCTAACAGTGTCTTCAGTAATACAAAATATATTTCATGAGTGGGGCCAATATTTTGATAATTTTTTCAAAATAATAGCCGCAAGATATCCACTTTTGCATGCGTCTGGGTTTCTTTCTGTTACACTTTTCTGTGAAACACTATGATAGTCTTAAAAATATTCTAGGGTAATTGGTTTTTTATATCCAATCAACGTAGTTAGCATTTTTATTTTGTTATTTAAAGACCGTCCTTAAATGATCTTCGCTGTTGATATGACGTTAAACAATAGTAAACCAAACTTTTTAAAAAGAGGTATCATCAATATATCTTAAGATGAAATTGAAGTATTTGGTAAGGTCCAAGTCCCATGTTTTGATATCACCTAAAAATCTCCCCCAAACTTAGTAAATATAGCTCATCAGAAATCAATATGAAATTCAATCATTCTCTCGATTTTATCCAATGTTAAATTCAATTATTCTCACGATTTCAACCAATACGAAATTCAATGATTCTTTTTTATATTTGGTCGTTTCATGAAGCGCACTCTGGTATATTTTATAGCCAAATACTTACAGTATTAGTTCGTGTTAATGCTGGCAACGAAAGAGCATGAGCTGTATTATATTTGAACGGAATTGAATGCTTCGGTTATATAGCTTAAGTTGTATAACGTGAGGAAATCAGTGTGAATGGTTTGCACGCCTTTCCAATCTGGAAAAAATAATATTATTCAACACGATTTTGATAATGGCTCAGATTGTAAGTTTGCCTTAAAAATGTTCAACAATGGTGTTAATAGGAGAAATTGAACACTTAGGGTCAGTGCATATCTTTGACCACCGAAGTCAGGAAAGTTCCTTCAGCCACAGGCGTCTGCCTCAGGTTAGTATTAATAGAAAAAAAAGACCAGTCCCCTATTCCTACTATATCAACGTTGATACAGTAAGAGTACAGGCTTACGTTTTTAAAAAATACCAACCAGAGGCAGACGCCTGTGGGTGAAGGAACTTTCCTGACTTCGTTGGTTTAATATTTGCAATGACCCTATGTGCTCAAATTCTCCTATTAACACAAATGAACATTTGTTTCCTTTTAATACTTACAATACTTACCAGAGGCAAACACCCGTGTTTCAGTTCTGTACCAGACAGTTAAATTGAGCAACCACATAGGCCATACGTTCTGTACGGATGATAATTCATTAATTGGTTTAATCATATTTTATTGAAATTTGTTAACCGGCCTGATGGAGTCAATCTTGGCTGGTCCTAGAAGGACCTGTTTTGAAATCATGTCTAAAAGTTGCGAACACAAAGGGAAAAGAACAAACAAAACAAAAACAAAACAAGAAATATCTTAAAAAGATAAACGGCACAGTTTTACTGCTGGTGGTTATGATGTAAAACTGCTGGTGAAATAAATGAACGCACTAATTAGGAATGCGCAGTTTCAGCACGGATAACAAAATTATATAAGTTTGAATAATTTTTGGTGATAATAAGACTGCATTTGAACCAGGAATATGATTTTATTAATGTGTCATTTGAATACATACATCCACTTATTCAGCTTGCATTCAATCTTAACTTTGTTTCGTTTTTAACTGTATATCTGCATTTTGCATTTACCGCTACATTGACCAATCACATATTTCATCTTGACCAGTAATGCCACCTTTCGCGTCATATCCGGGACCAAAAGCAAATTATACGGCTATGCCGAAAAACACACACACACACATTTATGGTTTCTGCTTTCCGTCAGAACATAAGTCGTCCTTCCACTTATCACGACAACAACGAGTAGGCGACAACATATTCCGCAAATAGAGCTGGTGCTGTATTCACACAGGGGTTCCCTAAAAAGAAACCCTGTGATTTTCATTTCAAAAGACACTTCCTTGAATTGATGTTGTCCGAATACTGTCATAAACGAGGACTTCCCCTGTGACAAAGGTATCAACCAATATCACTTTGCTAGCTCCACGGTGCTGAGGTATTGTGTGATTTACCCAACTTGCAAACTTTTCCTCACACACAGTGACGTTGTTGAGCCTTCTACTACCCACACAGAGTATGTAACCATATTCAAATGTAACATTCAACATCATCTTCACTTCCTGTTCCTTAACTGTACGGGTACACGTCTACAGTGATAACCAATCCACACAGACATTGAGTCATAGTTATTTCATGCATGGGCAAGCAATATCTGACCTGGTGCGCCATTGTTATTGTACATGTATATTCGATGTTCTTATTCAAGTGGGTTTTTATTGTATATCATACCAGTTTCCTTGTGTACTTTCGATATCGATATTACATGCATGCTAGGTTATTGTATTTTTGTTTTTTAATTAAAAAAAAACCCCATATTTTTCTATTTCAATAAAATGTCCTATAGTCTTATTTTGCTGACAAAAAGATCAGAAATCATAAATCCAAAAGAGGAAAATCCGGAATTTTGTACCGCTATATCTATCTTTTATTTACATTCGACGTCTGTGCGTAGGTTTATGGACTGACCTTGTACAAAGTGGTAAGATATTTTCATGCTGAATCATTAATTGACTATCTAAGGAAAGCAGCTTTGTTGTGTAGATATTGACAGTTTATTTCTTGTTTCTTTTATAATTGGCCTTTGAAAGTTGTTTTAATCATTATTCTTGTTATAGCCGCCATGTTGATCGTTCGTTCAGTTCGTCGTTTAAACCGAAAGTTGCAGATTGAATGCTAATTCTTGCATTTATCTAATGGTTTATTATTTCTAATAGGGCATATTGTTTACAATATTTTATATGGCTATGGTTTACAATTAATTCAAAGCAACCTATGACCCAATGAAGATAGAATCTTTTGATAAATTATAACCCCGTCTAATCGTACAAGGGTACATGTATAACATTGTACACACGACTATAGGGATACCACAACGTACGCAGTCCAGGAGACGACTTGGTATAAGGGAGACAAACCGGACTCATCACTTTACTTTGCTTAGACGGATAATCCTACGACCGATGTGCACTTTTTGTGGTATTTCATTATGTGCAATTATGTTACCAATGTGCCACGCTTGGTTTTTAGAGACGAAGATATCTCAATTGACCTATCCTAATTCGCCTTCGTGCCTCGTCCGTTCGTAAACAATTTACATTTTCAACTTCTTCTCAGTAACCAAGAGGCCTAGATACTTGATATTTGGTCTATAGAATGCTTGGTCGAAGGGCTGTCAATATTGTTCAATTCAACGACCTTGACATTCATTTAATGTAACATGGGTCAAATATGTTTTTTTTAAGGCGATTTCTTTTTCTCGCTAAGCAAGAGGTAAAGATACCTGATGTGTGTCTTTAAAAAATCTCATTAAGCAAGAAGTTCAGATACCCGATAATGAACTTGCAGCATACTTGAGAAAAAGTATCAAGATTGGTATGATCGTAAGAGGCGACTAAATTTGGGATATTATCTTTTCTCTTCTTTCTGAACAACTTTCTTCTTCCTAATGTCTCCCTTGACAATGCCTCACTTTTGGTCTTCAGTTGAGCGTTCGCCCCTGTGAGGAAGGCTTTGGGTTATGTCCCCTGACCGAGACATACCAGAGTCATTAAAAATGGTAGTTGCTACTCCTGCTTAGCGCTCAGCATATTGGGAGTGGGACGACTGGTTCGCCCGTTGTCAGTATAATGTGACCAGGTTGGGTGTCCTGCTGGGCGTCTTCGGCAGTATGCTTCAGTGAGGTAGCTCTATAAATCGGCAAAAGTTCCGGCCTATCACAGGGGGACTTAACACGACCATACCGCAGCCTCCCAAAACACACATACACACTCACAACACGCATGCATGTCGCACGCACGGGAGGCCGTCCTTAAATGACCTTAGCTGTTAATAGGACGTTAAACAAAATAAACCAAACCAAACCAAACCTAAAACCCTTAAAGTACTTCTTTTCACTAAGCAATAGGTCCAGAGACCTAGTATTGGGCGTTGAGCATACTCGGGTGAAGAGCTATCAAGATTGTTAAAATGAATGCCCTTGAACTTCATTCAAGGTCACAGGGGTCAAATATGCTAAAATCTTTTAAACATCTTCTTTCCGAGAACCAACACATTTGGAGTTTTGTCTGTAGCATGCTGGAGTGAACAACAATCACAACATCGGCATCGATTTAAAGGTCATGGGAATCAAATCTACAAAACTATATCAAACTTTCAAAACTCAGGTGAACGTTAAGGCCAATGGGCCTCTTGTTTTTCTATTGAAAAAATTAAATTCTTTGTATTCCCACATGTCGCTGATTATTCGAAGAACAAATGTTAGTGAAAATACAATATAGAAAGAAAATAAACCCGCTATGTTAATTATGACGACCCTAACTTAAAAAGATTTTTCTGACGTAATAATTTAATCAGGAAGGAGATGAACTTATTTAGACGAAAGTCGAGTTTAACTAATTCTACACTCTTTAATACATGTATCATTTTTTTTTATCTAATTAGTGTAGGCCCTAATATAAATACTGTTTATATACAATTGCTTTGCCACCTAGGGAACGTTTCCTGGTCATCATTGATAATTCTACGTTAAATAACCTGATATGAGTATCGATTCTGAGAGGAATAGTGATGATCCACTTTATTGTTACATTTTATGCTCCTTATTCAATAATCTTTAGATTATTTTCAAATAATCAAAAGTTACAAAATCAAAATGTTGCACTCACGGTACATAGATCTATCTAATTAATACGAAAAAATACAAATAACACAGCCGTTAATTAATCTCTTTAATTTTAGCTATAGAAAGAGAAACTAAAACCTCTGGATGTTAGTGAAAGCAAATAACATACAATTTTTGTTAAGGTATAAAGCTATACGAAACGCTTGTCCTCATAATCGATCATATACTCATTATACTTGTAGGCCTATTATGGTTGCATATTGACGTCCGGTGAAGGGGAAGATGGAGGAAGGTGGAAAAGCAGACAATCTGGCGACTGTATCTTCTGATCTGACAGAGAAGAGTGCAGCCATCGACCCACGTCTGACTGAGTGTCCTGTATGTCTTGATCAACTCCGACATCCGAAATCGTTACCTTGTCTTCACACATTCTGTGAAGAATGCCTCGACATCTACATCACACAGAAGCCAGATACACTAACCAATTCCTTCCCCTGTCCAATCTGTCGGTTGGAAACCGTACCAGTGGACCCGAAAGAGGAGAGAGGAAACTGGGCCAAACAATTCCCGACCAACAACCTCATTGTTGAAATGTCTAAAATGTGTTCCCGAGAATCACAAGTATACGAATGCGATCCATGCAAGAAAAGGAATGTAAGGAATATTGCAGCAAAAGTTTGGTGGAAAGAGTACAATCGCTTTCTATGTGATGCATGCCTTGATAAACTCCGGGACGTCATAGACGATGACCATACGCTAGTGGAAGTGACATCGGGGCAGAAATTCCTCTCATCAACTTCTCCAACATGCACCTACTGTCCGAAACACAAGAAGGAGACGGACCTGTACTGTGAGGATCACCAGTCTGTATGTTGCTCTACGTGTATAGCTGTCGCCCACAGACGATGTGAGGTAGTCACGACGCTGTCCGAGCATGGAGACAAAGTCCGAAGTAGCACCCAAATACAGGACATGCGCTCTGAACTTCAAGAAGTAGCGGTAAATATGGAATCCCTTGCTAAACATATCAAAAGGCAAACACAGAATCTTGGCGACGGAAGAGACGTTGTAATGGAACAGATGACAGATTTGCGTCAGAGATTCGAGACACACCTGAACAAATTACAGGAGGACATTACCGATGAACTGGACACTACGTACAAGGAAGAGAAAAAAAAACTTGATGACATGTTAAACAAGTGCGAGCGGATGTACATGGGTATCAAAACAACGCAGGCTTTGTCGGAGAGTGATGTAATTCAAGATGATGACATGCAAATGGTGTCATTTCTTCATAGAGGTTGTTTGGAAATAAGATCTTGCAAAAACATTATGCCACAAGTAGTCCAGGCGTTAACTTCCGTGGAAATTAGTCTCGACTATGAAGATGCATTGTTTATGGACGATGCGACACCCATACTAGGGAGATTACATATCACTCGAACAAGACGGGGATTTCTATTTAAACAGCTGTGTCATGCTGAGGCGAAAGAGGTAGGAAAACTGTGCATAAAGACTGCTTCTGATCAAAAGAGATGCCAGGTGACGGGACTGTTATACCTATCGAACGGACACATCATATTGGCGGATGGTGGCAACAATAAGGTAAAACTCTTCCAGGAAAATGGAGAGTTACTTGATGAACTGCCTCTTCAAGGACAACCTTGGGATTTGTGCATGGTAGCCAAAAACACTGTGGCCGTTACCATGCAAAGCAAACAGCTGATATCAAAGATCAGAATGAAATCTTCGAAGCTTAAACTATATCGAAACGCTGATATCAAGACTGGAAAGCCATGTCACGGAATAACGTACACTGATGGTCAATATGTTCTGACAGCAGCACTCGCATCTGAAATATACTGCTTGACAAAAGATGATTTGGCTCTGCATAAGCTTACTTCGTATCCCTACTATCTCGCTAACGACTCGATTAGCAATGATGTTATAGGCAGTGTATACACCTCCACTGTAGATGACACCGCTGTGTTCCGACTTTCACCTGACGGGGTAATCACAGAAATTACAAAGGTGGGACTTTTGAAAGGCGGAAACGGAGTGGATGTTGACGGGGAAGGAAACGTGTACGTCTGTGGCAGGATTTCAAATAACGTTGTTCAAATCTCGCGAGACGGAACAGTTCGAGAACTCGTCAATTCAGAAGATTTACAACAACCATACACATTATCTATATACGGTAGCAAACTTGTTTTGTCAAATGCTGCCTCTGACACAAGCAATCATATCACAATATACGAGTTATTTTGATGCATAGATAAATCAGATTCAACGGAAACAAATCTGCGTTCATGCGTTGTGGGGTTGTTCATAATCAGCACGTCGCTGTGATATGGGCTATATATGAAATGCTTTCCAATGCTTTCTGTGAAAACAACTGCGAAAGCAACTGTGAAAACAACTGTGAAAAAACTGTGAAAACATCTTAATCAGAACAGAAAAAAAGACTTCTCTAATTAGCAGCTAGTCACCAGCAAAATATGTATTGTGTGGAAAACTCTTTTGGGGCCTTGATTTTACGTTCTAGATGATTATATCCAATCGACGCAGTAGACATTTTTTCGCTTGTTTTTTTTTAAAGTCCTACATCATCATCAATAAATCTAATTTTGATATGAACTTCGAATCAGCCTTGTATGAAAAGTGTTGGCCAAGAGTTGAGCACAAGTATCACCTCTAAAGTGTGTACAAATTCTTTCCAACAAATGTTATTTTTGACCAATATGATTTCAATCATTCTCACTATGTGAGATAATTATTGTAACTTGTAACTTATTTTATAGTATATATATATGTTGATTGTGATATATTGAGTGGATGATGATGATGATGATGATGATGATCGATGATGATCATGATGATGATTATCATGATGATGATCGTGATGATGTACACTGTAGGTATAGGTGTGGTTACTACATTGTATGTTAAATATTTAAGAATTAATGTGTGTAAAGGAATTGAATGTGTAGCATGAAAAGGATGATATAATGAACTATGATGATGATATCGATGATAATGATGATATCATATATGTGATGTGATTATGATCTTATGTGCGAGTGTAAGTGTATATGTTATATTTATGTTTTTACTATGCTGAAAAAAACTTGAAAAATAAAATAAATACAAAAAAAAAATTCTCACGATTTCAACCAATAATTTATTAACATGTTTCGGTGTTAGGTATCTGCTGATTCCCGGCTGAAGTTTAGATAGGGACTGACCGAGAACACCAGATACCGGCATTAAATGTCTATTCTGAATTACCGTCGTCTACAGTAGAAAATATGTGTCCGTCGTCGTCTATTTCCAGTTATGTCCCTTTATCCGTCGTCTCTGTTGGGGAAACAACTGTAGCCCTAGTCGGGGGTTCTTGTTCCGTGTGAGAGAGAGTGCAGTATGCGAGTTAATTGTATTTGTAGGCCTTGTATTGTTGAGTGTTCTGTTTAATTTCCTGTCGTGTAAATTAATATCTAAGTTGAATATATCCGCTTGTTGTTTGTCTTTTGCCACGTCATGCTGGAGATACATACCGGTATATATACTAATTAAAACTTGTTTTAATGTAATTTATGCAGGCAAACTAATAGTATTATAAATCAAGTTGATCATATTGATATGGAAGGAGGCATGTTTGAGGGATGTGTGAAGAGGTCAAGCTTCATCAGTGTCGCGCATTAATTTGTCGCTATTTTTAGACTGCTATATATATAAACCGATGACGCAGTTGTTTACACACAGAAGCTGAAGAAAACATGGCGGAACAAGGTGCGTACGGTCAAGGCCAACCTATTTTATTGTACTTTTGCACCAAGTATTTTAACTACTTTGACTAAGTTCTATTTTGTATGTTTCCGTTAGTGAAATGGCTTCTGTTTTGGTTCTGGGTCACAGTTTTGTTAGACGTTTAGATGATACATTGTCGGGTTCATGGACGAATCTTGGATTCGACCCGGACAAAGTTCAGATAACTTGTGTTGGAAAAAGTGGAGGTAGACTTCGTCACATGTATGCTAGATGGATATCTAACATTATACAGGACGTTAAACCTTCAGTAGTGTTACTCCAGATTGGAGGAAACGACCTAGATCGTTTTGACTTTGATACGGTGAAGGACACAATAGTGACCGACCTAATTTCTATAGCCGAGTGGTTGTTGGCGGGATTCCGAGTACAACAAGTTGGCTTTATGCAGTTGTTTTATAGACAGTCTACAAGATCTATGCCGGTACATATTTATAATGAACATGTTGACTTTGTTAATAATGCTCTTAAACAGCGGTGTGTTGGTTCGACTGACTATTTTTATTGGAGACACAAAGGTCTAAAAGATGGCGTGTTCGAAGATTTGTGTAGAGATGGTGTTCATTTATCTGCTAATGGTATGCGCAAGTACAGTTACTCTGTGCGGGGAGCCGCCCTGCAGGGCCTACGATTGGCTGCTGCTTCCACGTGATACACTTCCATTTCCCGATAAGGTAATGTCATGCATATTCATTACTTAGTGTCGGGGCTGAATATTATGGGATTAACAGTATTGTTGTCTTGCCCATGCGCAGAATCATGTTTTGTATTTCCGCCCAACTTGAGGCTGGCTACACGCGTGTTAATTGAAGACCGTGTGTGTATACTTTGGCTCTTTTCTTATATAAGCTGTCTTCCAAATGTAAGTCTTAATGACTTTCCTTTTCGTTGATGCAGTATTATTTTCATTTCATTTTGTCTGGCACATGATCTTATTTACGATTATAGTGTTTTTGTTGTTATGACACGTGTGTACATGTAACATGAGACACGCCACGACACGTGGACAATCGCTGTAATGGAACAGTTGAATTCCTATAATATGTACACTGTCGTCTGTTACCTTACTTTCTAAGTAAGTGTGTTGGGTTTATTTAAAGATAATGCACAGCTATGTCCAACATCCCGACTTTTGTCTGGGTTTTGTACATGTTTCAATGTTTTGTACACTAGTAAATATAGGCCTATATCTAGGTCACGTTTGTTTACATGTGAGTTCACATGTTTTGTGTTGACACTAAGTCTATGTTCAAATTGTTGACGCGTGTTTTGTGTACAAGTGAGTTCACTTGTGTTTTGACTCTGTTCCGTTATGGGTTTTTGCGTGTTACGCAAATTCCTACACATGTGAGTTCACATGATTGTTGACAGAGTCGACGCCTGTGATAACAGGCACACGCACAGTGTTATAAATGATGTATTCAAGTTTTCTTGGTCAGAAGGTTAGCCTTTTTCCTATTTTCAAAAAATTGTAGCTTGGCTAGCCAGGGTCTGTTGTAATGTTAATTGATTTGAAGACAGAACTTTTACTAGTAGTTTAATTGTGTTACATAGTAGCTATATGGTGTGATGGATAATTTCTAATTCAGAATTATATGGCTATTGTGTCTTGAGTTCTAGGCACTAAATTTCTTTACCTTTAGCAATACATCAGTATAATTTGATATATATCATCGCATATATATTCACATTAACAGATTGGATATGTTAGTTTCACACCATTTTTATAGCAGTCTATAAAAAAAAAAAAAAAAAAAAAAAAGACAAAGCGTACGGTTTGTACCACAGATACTTTCTATGCTCCTCGTTTTCAGAACATGTGGCAGGACCAATCCGCAGAACCCGGAGAAGGGCTGCATTACAACATAGTCTCGTGGGCAGTAGGACAAGACATACAGAATCGTCTGCTCCTCCTGTCCAAATTTTGCCAACCGCAAATGAAAATGCTCAGGATGTTTCAATGGTGACAGGCCATGTTAACCCGTCGCCCAACAATACAACACAGACAGAGGCTAATTTGGCTAATGCCTTGCCAGTTCAACCTCCCACACCGGTCAACATGTCCTCTGCCTTGCCCTCAACACAGGCGATTGCTGCAGAACTTTTTCGGCAGATGAAGGAAGAGGGTTACATGATGAGGGTCCCTACCGGGGACAATGTAGCTTCTCAAGCAGACATATTAAATAACAGACTGTCAACAGGATATGTCCCCGCTGCAGCTGCAGGGGGTCCATCAAGTGTACCTACAGACCCCATCAGAATGGCAATGCAACAAGAGGGATCAATGCATATGGACAGTTCCAGTTTTCAAAGTGACACACAACAGAGAAGGCCTGGACAATTTCGGTCAGACAATCAATTTCAAATGCCAATTTCTGCAGCTCTAGCAAATATAACTGGTGAGGGAGCATCTACCTATACTAATAGCAGCATTTCCCGGCCTCTTGACCTTCACGTTGATACTAAAATTAAAGCAAAAATACTTGCAGATGAATTTGTAGATTTTGGAATTCTACTCAACAAATCCTCTGAAAGTGAACAATTCAAGATCCAATTGAATGGGTCGGAATTGGCCATTGTGCCAAAACAAAAGAGTTTTAGTATCAAAACAATTGAGCAGTGGTTATCTGCATTTCATGTTTTTGTCTCTATTTATGTACAAAACCATGTTCAGGCTATTTCATCGCTGATGAAATATGCTGACATAGTGCAGACGTTAAACAGGAGGTCGGGACTTGCTGCTGCTATGTACTATGATAGCCATTTTCGCCGCTGGCATCAACTTTACCCTTTTATGTCATGGGGGGATATGCACTCAGAATTTTATTTGGAGGCGACAGCCATTGGGTTGAAACAAGCTACACGATCGCCCCAGTTGCAGCAGCCCTTTCTTGCTAAAGGAAATACCTTCCCAAAAGGAATTTGTTGGCCATTCAACAAAACGGGAAATTGTAAAAAGGGCTCCCGCTGCAAATTCCCTCATGTCTGCTCCAATTGTGGAGGAGGGCATCCCGTCAAACAGTGCAAGTCGCCGTCCTCGGCCACTTCAGACTCCTCCAAAGGTAGTCCAAACGGGCAGGGCAATGCCAACCCCAATCAGCGTACACAAACTAAACCTCCCAACAAGCAGTAACCTTCCAACCCCCATTGATGTCCCACAGTTTTTTGCTCATTTAAAAGGTTATCCAGATGAACAATTTCAATTTTTATATTCAGGTTTCACATATGGTTTTTCATTACAATATCAAGGGCTGCGTTCTTTTCGGCTTTCAAAAAATCTTAAATCTGCACTTGACAATATCCCAGTTCTAAAACAAAAAATTGATAGTGAAAAGGCGCAGGGCCGTATTCAGGGCCCATTTGATAATCCACCCTTTCCAAATCTCCAGGTTTCTCCATTGGGTTTGGTCCCCAAAAAAGAACCAAATGAATTCCGGGTTATACACCACTTGTCATATCCTGAGGGATCATCCATCAATGATGGTATTGACCCAGACGACTCTACTGTTTCTTACCAAACTATTGATAATGCGATAGCCCTCATAAAAAAATTTGGGTCTGGAGCTTTACTAGCGAAATCTGATATCGAGTCAGCTTTTAGGCTGATCCCTATCCATCCCAATGACTATGAGTTGTTAGGTTTCCAGATTGATGGAAAATTTTATTTTGATAAAGTATTACCAATGGGCTGTTCGATTTCTTGTCGATTATTTGAAGCTTTCAGCTCAGCAATACACTGGATAATGGGAAACTAAGTATCAGGTGGCAGGTATGGTGCATATTTTAGATGATTTTCTGTTCGTTGGTCCACCAGCAGGAAATACTAAATGTATGGAAGATATTTCAAATTTTCTAAAATTTTGTAGTCAGACCAACATTCCCATCAAACAAAGTAAAACGGTTCACCCTTGTACTCTATTAACTTTTTTAGGAATAGAGGTAGACAGTGTTAACATGGAAGCCAGACTTCCTATGGAAAAAGTTATCAAAGCTCGGCAATTATTACAGAAGTTTAGGTGTCGACATAAAGTAACTTTAAGAGAACTACAATCCCTGATTGGAGTACTTAACTTTGCTTGTAAGGTAGTATCTCCTGGCCGTACATTTTTACGGCGTCTGATCAATTTGACTAGAGGTCTTCAGAAGCCCCATCACCATATTCGTTTGAATAAGGAAGCAAAAGCTGATTTGGCAGCTTGGAAACTTTTCATTGACTCATTCAATGGTGTTTCCATGTTTTTGGACGATCAAAGGGTCGCATCAACACATTTACAATTTTTTACTGACGCCAGCAATCTGGGTTTTGGGGCCCTTTACCAAAAATCTTGGTTTTACGGGTCATGGCCTTCATCTTTTACTTCTTATCATATTACAGTAAAAGAGTTTTTTGCCATTGTTTTGGCAATTGAAATATGGGGCCCATCATTACGCAATGGATGTGTTGTTTTGCACTGTGACAATATGGCTGTAGTTGATATCATCAACAAACAAACTAGCAAAGATCATATTTTGATGATCTTGACGCGTCGTTTTGTAGTAGCTGCATTGCGTTTGAACATTCTTTTCTCTGCAAAACACATTCCTGGAAAAAAGAATATTTTGGCTGACCATCTGTCTCGTTTACAGGTGGACTTATTCCGGCAGGTGGCTCCTTACATGGAACAACACCCAACACCAATTCCGGGTCACCTTCTGAAAATTTGAGCAGGTCATTGGTACATCTGTTGTCAAAATCAACATCACCACAAACAAGGCGTACATACAACAGAGCGTACCAGTTGTTACAACAGTTCCTGGTAAATACCAATCAAGCTCTTCCTATTATACCTACTAATGTTGGTACAATAGCCTATTTTGTCACCCATTTATATGAAATCGGTCTAGCCTCTTCTACGATTTCTACTTACATGGCTGCTATAGGATATCTGAATAAGCTTGCTGGTGGTTCTGATCCTACTCAGTCATTCATCATTAAAAAGCTACTAACGGGGGTACAACGTGTCTCATCACGGTCTGACAGTCGTCTACCTATTACCCCAGGCATTTTATCTAAGTTAGTGGCATCACTGCCACATGTTTGTCAAACAAATTATCAAATACACCTCCTTAGGGCTATGTTCCTCCTGGCATTCCATGCATTGCTTCGCGTTGGGGAAATGACCTTAAATAAGTCAGCATCTCATGTAATCCAGTTGCAGGATGCTAAGTTCTTATATAATCCCAATGGCTGTCCCTCCGAACTTGAAATTACGTTTCGATCATTTAAAGGACACTATAACATCCGTCCTATTACACTATCGATACAATGTAAACCAGCTAATGCTGCCACTTGCCCAGTCGTTGCTCTTCATGAATATTTAAAGCTTCGTGGTCAGGCGGAAGGGCCACTCTTTTGTTTTCCAAACTGTGTACCAGTCACATACTCTTACTTTAGTAATTGTCTGCAGAGCTCTCTAGCTTGGGCTGGCTTAGCCCATCTTCCTTATTCCAGCCACAGTTTTAGAATAGGGGCAGCCAGTTATGCTGCTGCTATGGGTTTGCCAGATGAAGAAATACAACATATGGGCAGGTGGCATTCATTGGCTTTTAAAAGGTACATTAGAATGCCAACTTTTTATGACTTGTGATCAATTAGTGTGTGCAAGCTGCTGGGCATAGGGTCGAGTAGCAAGGGTCGAGAAGTGATTGTAATAATCCAAAGGCCAAGTTTTTGTTATTAATTGTGTAATCATACATTTTCCTTCTGGGCATTGGGTCGGGAAGGCTTAATGTTTTGTGGTAGCTAGGTATTTGTACCAACTCAAGTCTAATCTTATAGATTAGATATTAAAAAATGTACTTAAATTTGATTGTGTGCCTGTCCCTTCTAGGCATAGGGTCGAGAAGGTGGTAGGTACAATTGTATAGATACATTGTTTGTATCTCGGATTTATGTTAGTTTGTATTTTATTGGTTTTTTCTTACCAATTTTTGTAATATTGGCCACTTGGTCTTTTTTGTATTGTCCCTTTCTTCGGGTCATGTAACCAAAATGGTTAGAATTTTCCTAAGGCAGACAAATATGTGCTGCAACTGAAATGGTCTTCTTAAGTGCTCCGCACTTAACGCACATTTATCTCCTTATCTTCAGGCATAGGGTCTGGATTATACTACTCTACATATTTTAAGAAAAATATATGTTCAGCTGCTTAATTTTGAAGCTTGCTTCGTTGGTGTTAATATCCATCTACTTCTGGGCATAGGGTCAGGAAGTGATGGATATATTTTTTATCCTATTATGATAAAGAGATGATAACAATATGCAATCTAACCCTCAGTTGTATCAACTGCTAGTCGATTTTGTAGTCTTATGTTTTATATTACCGAAAACATTTAATTCCTTGGTTATAAGGTTAAGGCTAACCATCAGGGCTGCGGATGGGGGATGATTTCTGTAACACCAATATTACAGGTTTATGTACATGTGTTTACAGAAATCATTGTGGCGGGTTTTGACCCCCATCTAAGACTTTTAAGGAAAGAATTGTTATCTATGATGTTATATTCTTAACATCCGTCGTTTAATATAATAAACGGCCATTTTCAATTCAACATTAATTGTCTTTGTTCTTATTTAATTTGCTTGTAAAAGTCTTACAAGCTTGCCTTGATGGTTGCCCTGTATAAATACTAATTAAAACTTGTTTTAATGTAATTTATGCAGGCAAACTAATAGTATTATAAATCAAGTTGATCATATTGATATGGAAGGAGGCATGTTTGAGGGATGTGTGAAGAGGTCAAGCTTCATCAGTGTCGCGCATTAATTTGTCGCTATTTTTAGACTGCTATATATATAAACCGATGACGCAGTTGTTTACACACAGAAGCTGAAGAAAACATGGCGGAACAAGGTGCGTACGGTCAAGGCCAACCTATTTTATTGTACTTTTGCACCAAGTATTTTAACTACTTTGACTAAGTTCTATTTTGCCCACCACCTTCCCCTTACTGCCTCCTTTCCGAAGTTGTCAATACCATATTATGATTTTAATAGGTATTTAACGAACATCAATTATCATTTTAAACCTATGTTAGTATGTGTCGTATGATTGTAAATTGTGAATTCTGCAGAGATAATCTCTGTAGAATCTCTTGTATATCTGTATGATAACTATAAAATTGTATGTATACATGTACTTGATGAAGCTGGTTTTGACCCATTTTAGACTTTTTAACTCATATGTCTATATCCATATGAGAACTTAATTTTTAAGTATACTTGTACTTGATGGGGTTTTGACCCCCATCTAAGACTTTTAAGGAAAGAATTGTTATCTATGATGTTATATTCTTAACATCCGTCGTTTAATATAATAAACGGCCATTTTCAATTCAACATTAATTGTCTTTGTTCTTATTTAATTTGCTTGTAAAAGTCTTACAAGCTTGCCTTGATGGTTGCCCTGTATAAATAGATATGTATAGCACACACGGAACCCAGTCCTAGGACCCGAGAAAACCTATCCACTATACGAAAACTGTTACATAAAGCATGACACGTCGGCCGAGTACCTCTCTTTCGTGTTAACAATAACCTTTAGCTGTAACCGACCATATACAACCAAGATTGTATTATGTGCATATAGAGAATTGACATCTTGATAAATATCAAGACGTAATTCTGAGTTGGCTATGTTGGGTTTTTTTTTTTTTTTTATATATATATATATTTTGCATATCTAAATTGATATCTCTACCGTTAGTGTGCCTATGGTGTGTATAGTGATACGTGACTACGTGTTGAGAACGTATTGAACAGTTCCAACGGCTTAAATTTCGCTGCGGTAGATCAATATCCTTTGATAATATATATATTTTTTTTAATAATTCATTTTTTATCATGAAATCATAGGTGTATAATACATATATTTAGAATTGGTGGTAAGAATATAATGAGATATGCGATATTGAAGCCATTGAAGTTTAGTATTTTTTGTTACTTTACGTGGAATATTGTATATTTTACTCCATTCTCCTTCATCAAATAGGAGCTGTTCATTCCATTTTGATTTGCCAGTAGCAACAGTGTCTGTTTTATTAAAATATTATAAAAGAGTTTTGAATCACTGATACTTGAGAGAAAACACTGTATATTAGGAGGTAGCAAAGGGCGAATAACTGGTGGGATATTTTGGGGTAGAGGGTCTGGCAGACATTTTCGAACTGTTGATATTAATCCTTGGACCTGAAGAAAATTTGTATTCGTTGATATCTTTGTGAAAGTTCTTCAAATGAATAGAAAGTTATGTCCTCTGAAATCTTTAGGTCTGCAATTGTACGTATTCCTGATTTATACCATGATTTATAGAACACAGGTTTACCAGCAACAGTTATGTCCTTATTATGCCAAATGCACTAAGTCAAATATGAATTTTGTTGGGGTTCTTTAATTTCCTTAGAGTTAATCAATTTATACCAGGCATGAAAAATGTCCTTCCAAAAATTATTAGTACATAATTTACTACAGTGAGATATATATTCCCCACCAATATTTAATAGAAGATCCACATCAAAATTCTCTTTTAAGATATATTTCCAGTTCCCTTCAGTGTTATACAGTCTTCTGACCCACCCCAATTTAAGAGAGTTTATAAATGCATATAAATTTATCATTTTCAAACCTCCTTTACAATGGTCTTGAACAACAATGCTTCTTTTAACTTTGTCAGTTTTACTATCACATAAAAACTCGAATAATAATGAGTTTATTTCCTTTATCTCCTTTTCACTTGGGTTAGGAAGAGATCTAAATAAGTGGTTTAATTGGGATATCATATAACATAATATTATAGTTACAATTATATTTTCATATATAATTAACACACAACGCCTTTGTAAGCTTGTTAAGTACCGCGAAACAACATATTGAAATTATAATTCTTGTGATTAATGCAAATAATTGATATTTTACTGGGTATCGCTTTGTCGAGGAATAACCCTCATTTTGGGACCGTCTTTTATATATTAGTGCAATTCAATAAAATGCGATACAATATTGTTTATTTTAGTAAAATGACATAGAAAAAATGAACTTTTGAATGTGTTTTAGGAAAGTGTACTTAAACTCATTAATATCAAGAAATTACGAAACTGATTAAATACAATTTTATCATTATACATGTATTTGGATATTTAACGTTGCTGCACAACTCGTTTAGATTGCTTGATGAAAAACTCTAATGAAGTCACAGGGGTTAGTAGTTCTTCTGTTAGCCAGGTTTCATTTTATACGGCCATCAAATTTGACGGGGGTATTAGGGAAGGCGTCCGATGTAAAATTTCGTTTGTCCGGCTATATCCTACATTTTTCTAATGCCCTCTTTTAAACTTTGTAGGCTTTATAATCATGATATGTTGGTGTGTTTCATGGCAAATGTTTGCATATAAAGATATATTACCCGAAAAATAATTGATGAAACTATTTTTCCACAAGTTATTGCTGTTAATTGCTGATGTTGAAGACTTGAGTATGTGTTATCCACAATTGTCAGAAAATTAGATATTGACTTTATATTGAAAGATGACATTAATAGCATGCCTGACAGCCACTCGTAAGGCGATGTAAATCTTATTATGATCTTGCAGCACTCTTGTTATGAAAAGTGGAAACACTGACCAAAATATACGTGGCCCGTGATGGAACCGGTACAGAATAAACAAGCATTTTGTGTACTCTTCTTTTGGATTACTGACATTCTGTTAAAGTTGATTGTGCTCGTTGAGAAGTCTGATTAAAACGTAGACAACCTTCTAAAGATTTAGTGTTATATTACTGGTACCCACAGCTTCAGGTGATTAGTTCTGGGGAAGCTGAAGTTGGTTTCCAGTTCCGAGTTCCGTTTAAGAAACTATTCTATGTACTTTATCTCAATATGAGACCCGCATCTGAGGAAGAAAAACTATATGTGCAAATGAGTGCAAAGTCATTTATCAGTCACGTATACATTTTACGGGACTTGGTCCTAGTTTCCAGTTCCGTTGAAGATAAATGGAACTAGAAACCAGTTCCTAGTTCCGTTTTACTTAAGGACTCACACAGCTAAATAATTTACTATATGTTAATACTAGTGATCCCATCCCTTTATTATATTTCTATCGGATAAATGTTGTTATTGTATAGGTTTAATGGCATATACGAGCACACGGGTACAGTACACTGGGGAATTCCCGCCTTTTTACACCTCGAATCCTACGTCATTCTATTTTCAATATGTTTTGCCCTTAGCCGACAGAAGATGACGGGTAAATAGAAGCAAAGACTGTCTGATTATTTAGACAAGCCTTTATGTTCATATTTATGACCGTAAAAACCTGTAACATAGGTAAAATACCAACATCTTACATACCAACATCTTACATACATAACTACATGAAATCATTTACAAATAATATTACATGACTTTATTTACAACAATATGTTCTACCGTATATTAAATAACGCATTATTCTGCATTGCAATGATTTATTAAGTGTTTGATAGCTTACACAAGTAAACAGACAAGTGCATAGAAATTACAATTATACAACAGTAAAACAGTTTATATAAAGGTTTACTACTTACAAACTGTATGGTGAGTTGAACCGAAATTACAGTAATAATATATGACATTGTGAGTTATTTTATACAATTCTTTGGTTCCCTAAGGAATAACAATTATAATTAACAATGCTATATAATATATCAGATATCATATATCTTTTAAGATATCTTATAAACTTTTCTTTATGAGATAACTTATATATTACATATACTTTTGAATAAGATATCTTATAAACATATAAGATATCTCATAAAAATATAAGATATGTTATATATCATATGATATTTCTTATATCTTTTATGAGATATCTTATATAAGTTTTAAGATATCTCATAAAAGATATAAGAAATCTCTTGATGAGAGGCAGCGACAGAGTAGGGGGGAGAGAAACAGACTGGCATGTATGTATGTCCAAGTGATGAGTCTGACATTGTCCCAAGGCACCTCACCGAGTGTCAAGAGATGTCAAATTTTAATTGAAGTGTCAAGATCATTAAGTATAATAAAGGGGAACTTATCATTAAACTGTTTAGATGAGGTTATGTTTATAAATGAATTAATGCACTGAATTGTTCTATCGGATGAGGAGTGGACGTTTATGGCTTGACAGATAAGGGAAGCCAGTGTCGTGAGAATGGGTGTGCCTGGACAGGGTGATTAGGATAATGGTACGTAGCATGAATGGTCAGTCTAGTGAGAAAAGGCGAGTAGAGCAGACGTATTTTATTGCTACGAAACAGATTAATGCTCTTTATCACTTTAAGCTGATGATATAATGGGGATAATGCGTGTTGTAGAATAACCCAAGGTTCATCACCACAGGCGTCAACTGACCTTTACCGATAAAGCCTGATCAGTACCCGGAAAATATTTAGTAACCTGACATGCTATAGATGGGCCGGTCTATATAACAGCACACTACACAGGGATATTCATATCATGTGAGTATAGGCTTATTTCTTTCTGACAAACTTTTCGGTAGTTCTAATATCACATCAAAATCAAATACATACATTGAATAGGAGACCTAAACCTACTTACACTTTGTCGTGGAGACAAATTAAAGCTGCTCGATATGTATTGAATATTATGTCTTTGTTTGCAGTACGTAGTGTACTTTTGATCAGGGTTTTATCGTGACTATCATGTGGAAATAGAACGTTCTAGTTTCTGACCAAGACAGTAGTAAAACACAACCTGAACACGTGATGTTAAATACGCTTACGTCAATAGATATCTGACGGAGAAGTCTTATACTCCTTTAGCACCCTAAGTATTCAGGTAGGAAAGTACGGAAACTCCCTTCAGCATAGGTTGTATCTGTTGTTCTTAATTAAATCGTACAGATAATTAATTCTGTATTTTTCAGTGCTGACAAGGTTGCTTTTGTGAAGAAAAAAATATTATGTTGGATATGTGTTGAGGATAGCTAACTTGTCAGTGGTGTAGTTAAAAAATCGAACACGTATAGCAGTCCATCATCTCCTATTATTCTCCAAATTAAAAAACAAAACAAAACAAAACTTTTGGTGATCAACACAGCATATACCTAATACGTTACATTTTAAAACAAATTTGAGAAACTCCGGATATTCACTTGAGAGTCGATAATGATTATATACGTATATATGAGTGACATCATTAAATTGAAAGTCAAATATCTGCCATGATGTATATCAAAAACAAATTGACGGCGAAAATATATTTTTCTTTATTGTAGCATTATTTCTATTAAAAAAACAACAACAACAAAAACGAAGCATGGCAGTCAAAGTACCACCAAAAGATCTACCTTTACTGTTACCTGCTTTGAAGAAACAACTGCCGATGTCCCTATGCGTAAGCTGTTTATCAATACCTTTCCCAATGTCACTACCAACATCATAGATCAGCATTTGTTTATCTTTATAATGTAACATAGTAACTATAAAACAGTGTGCAACTATATTTTTTCTATATACGTCGTCAATACAGTTTATAGTGCATCCTTCTATGATGAAGAAAAACTCCTGTATTTTGTGTTTAATATTGTCCATAATTCATTAGATACGATGATAATATTATAATCATTGGGCAATATCTCAGTAACGTTTTCTGAAAACTGAAACTTTATTCATACTACCGGTATTCTGTTTTGTAATCCCAATTTGAAGTTTTTAAACTGCCACTGTTAGCTTTGATATGCCGCCGTCATTTTAAAAATTATCTCAACATATGAGTTAAATATAATATTAACCCGTATTAAATATTTCCCCTTATATCTGTGAACTGTACAAGCATGAAAAACAGTTATAGCATCAGATTTAATCATAGGACTTGATCTTTCAATTTAAAAACATGATGTACCAAAGGAAGGCATATAAAACAAAGTCGTAGACAAACATTTAACATTTCACTATGATATCGTGCATTCATAAAATACAATAGAATGCTGTAAGTAAAATAACGACGTATATTATTTCAGGTTTACACACCAATATCATTAATTACACGAGGATTGACCGGATATGACGTATATGTCGACCGATTGCCGGAAGTTAGTTCAGTTGTCGTAATAACGAATGAGGAAGGCTTGAATGTAAGTTACTTTAGATAGTGTTATTATGTTTGAAATTGCTGTATAGTTCATTGGTCGTATACTTTAGTACCTTGTACCATATTTCTGAGAGTAAAGTAAAATAACAACAGCGTAGCTTAATCTAATCACTATTTTGATACTCAAATTGTCTTCTATATCCGCTATTATGATGTCTCGGCCGGCTTTATTTAAAATTGCAATACCTATCTAAAACAATGTGGATACATCATACCTTTCTTACCATGCTTTCTTACATTCACTTCTTTCAATATTATTTTCTTTGTCATCTCACCCTCAACACAACCTCTGTCCTTTTTATACATTTTTGTGCGAATGTGTTGTTAACAGCTCGATCCATCCTTATATTAGGGTTATTTGAACATTTTTGAAAACATGGTTCCTATAGCCCTTTACATGTCTAGAACAGATGGGAAATAAATTCAACTTATAGTATATATTGTATTCCCTATAGAAATATGACATGCCGTGCATCAATAGATAAGGCCTTTGGTCTTCTATACACAAACAGAGCTTTCTATAATAATAAAGTATTAATAGCATGAGTCAGCCAAAACGTCATTTTTCTACCACGTGACGTTACATTTTTTTCATTCTCATGCGGCTCTCATTTTATAACCGAATGGATTACTTTCAAAGACGTTTTAGATTTAGATTCGGTATACATGAATAATACCAGTACTTCATTTAATTTCTTTTGTATAATTGCATGTTCTCTGAATCTTCTCCCCTGTTCGTTTCCAAGGATAGTTTCAATTCTTCCGTTGATTCCTTCATACTCGGGTTGACAAACTCTTTCCGCAATCGTTCAGCCAGCTTCCTTTTAAAAAATTAATAACAATCAGATTACATAAGAGTAATTACATGTTCGGTAAATTGATAGAGAAAACACATTCTGATTTGATTCATTACGAGCTCCATGGACCAATTTTCACAATTTTTTTTAACTGTCCAGTCCGGATAGATCATTGTAAGTTTAAACTAGTTTGAAATGTATGATTTTATAACAATTTCATTTTCTATTTACATTTACCATAAAACTCAATAGGACCATGACCACGAGAAAACCACGTGCATTTACACTTCAGAAGACACAGAGGATGTCGTACTACGAGATCTACTTGGTAAAAGTGGTCTGCTTAACCAGCCCGTTATTGTCGCTCGCAAGTACACAACAATAAACTCTTAATCCCTTCACAATATTTACATGTACAGTACCTACCTATCTTGCGTTGAGGAAAAATATGACTAACAGAACGGAATGTCAAGCTGAAAACGAAATGGCGTAACCCGTTTCTGATTGGTACACGGACTACTTCCGTTGTGCTGTTTTCTCGGAGAGATCCTCTGATAGTTTGGATACATGAAGCAATATCTCCTTACAATATACATTTTCGTTGCAATTTCTATATTAATCAATAATTTCCTGCTAACCAATTGCTAGTTTGTAAACACATGAAACACTTTATAATAATCAGTAAACACTGATGCTATTCTTTTATCAATTCATTAACGATTAGAAGCTGCAGTATGTTCTTTCAGACAAATACAAACAAATGTTAAATTCAGTGCTAAAGCCATGTGTGCTATTTCTAACCACCGAATAAATTACATTCCATTACATACAACGTACCATAACCCTCTTGAAGATCAATAATAGTCTTTCATAACTGTTTTAGAGGGACTTACGTGATGAAATTTCCTTTGATTATAACACGTTTTGATTTAAACTTCTTTTATTTTAAATGATTACATATACATATGACCGTAAATTAAAAAAAAAAGAATAATGATGATGATTTTTTTTAATGTCATGACGAAAGGTGAGACTTCGATTTAATATCTGTGTCATAGTTATCTCTCAATTCACGTTTTCTCCAAACCCTTTAATTGAGTTTTAGAACTAAGTAAGTTTTTGTTTTCCCGCCTAAGTGACTACAGCTTTAGAAATAACTACATACATTATTTGCTAACGAAAAGCGGATGTGTCATTGGTCATATTTCATCTCCGGTCTAAGTTTATGTAACTTTTTATTTCATTTTTAGCGTTTGTGTCGTTGAAAACCAACCGAATCATTAAAGACATCTCGTGTACAGAAGGTTCCTTTGTAGAACACCTATCCATTACAGTGCCACTGTTTTGCTGTACCGCTGTCGGCCAGTTACCGTAAGTTATATTGGAAATGAAAATAACTAATTTCAATTCATAGATAATTTACCTACTTCAACATATTGACGTATAATTGGTGAAATATTTTTCAGTGAACTGCCAAAAGGATATTCAGCAAGATGTCTCCGACACGAAGACTTTGAAACAATTTTAACGGGTGTGTGGTATAAGGATTTCGACTACGTCAAAAGCGTAAAACGAGTTTTGGCTCTAGGAGCTCTCAGTGTTGGAGTTGAGGACTCCTCTGGCAAGTTGGTTGCCTGGACACTGCAACACATGAGTGGAATGTTGGGAATGACATTCGTCATACCGGAACACAGGAACAAAAAACTAGGGAAATACGTAACTGTGGCTCTCACGCAGAAAATGATAGCTCAAGATGGATTCTGTTTGGCCGGGATAGAGGAAGAGAATTCGGTATCAGTAGCATTACATGAAGGAGTGGGGTTTATCAAAATGGACCAGCCATTCGTTACATCAGTTTATTATAAAAAAGGATGTGATGCTGGTATAGAACATATCAAAATACCTTCTTCAGAGAATAAAATGTGGAAATAGATACGTATTTCATAATCGCAAACCGTTGACCGTTTGTATTGATTCAGTGGCTGTATAAGTGTTAAATACCCTGTATAATTTTGGTTATGTTAATTATGTTATGTTAATTATGTTATGTTAATTATGTTATGTTAATTATGCTATGTAAATTATTGTTATGTTAATTATAATATGTTTTATTATTTTCTGTTGATTATAACATGTTTATTATAATATGTTATTATTTTATAATGATTATGCTGTTTGTTATGTTACGCTAATTATGCTATGTAAATTATGTTAATTATACAATGTTTATCATTTAATGATGATTATGCTAGCTAGTTATGCTATATTGATAATGCTATGTTAATTATGTTATGTTGATTATATGGCGTGAATTATGTTATATTGATTATATGATGTGAATTATGTTATGTTGATTATATGATGTGAATTATGTTATATTGATTATATGATGTGAATTATGTTATGTTGATTATATGATGTGAATTATGTTATATTGATTATATGATGTGAATTATGTTATGTTGATTATATGATGTGAATTATGTGTTGTTTATAACATCATGCGATATTAATTGTACTATATGCGTTTGCTATATTTCATTATGTTACAGGTACAAGGGGTCCGCGGTGGCCGAGTGGTTAAGGTGTCCCGACACTTTATCACTAGCCCTCCACCTCTGGGTTTCGAGTTCGAAACCTACGTGGGGCAGTTGCCAGGTATTGACCGTAGGCCGGTGGTTTTTCTCCGGGTACTCCGGCTTTCCTCCACCACCAAAACCTGGCACGTTCTTAAATGACCCTGGCTGTTACTAGGACGTTAAACAAAAACAAACAAAAATTAAATGTACAGTTTATATTATGTAACCATATTTTTCTGGTAGGAATGCAATTAGGTGGAAGAAGATATTTGTTATTATTTTTTTAAATGAAGGACATAATATCAATACCTTCAAATAATTCATTACATATGTATATCAAAAACCGTAACAACAAGGACATTTTCTTCATATATACTTCGATAATGGCCCTTATCGCCTTCCGTGTAGCCACAACTAGCACCTCAAGGTTACGTTCACTTTTTTGAAGTCAGTCTGACACGGATGTGAACTTCCTGAACACTGCTATTGACTATTTACCGGACGGTAGTCTAGATAACCAATTATATTTATAACCCACGAATGTATTATGATATGTACATTTTCGGAGCTGCCATGCCAAGCGTCAAAAACGGGTATACCATATTCACAGCATGAAGGACATTCTTAAATAGGAGTAGTAGGTATCTGCCCACATTTTCATTTGGAGCGAGATTTTAAAAAATGTATTTGGGTCCTGATGAAGCCCTCTGTTCGGGCGAAACAGGTATACCAGCAATAGACATCACCCTGGTATTGGTGTGTTTGTATTGTTTTCCCTTTGTCCTTAGCTGCCCTGCTTACCTGAAGGCATCTAAGTGAGGGACCAGAATCATAACAGACTATCAGGGTTAGTTCTACTATTTGATTACTGATATCAATGGTATCAACAGACTTCGTACATAACGTTTATACACTCCTTCTGTTTCCTGTCCTCTCTGTAAATGTATTCAGAAAGAAACAATATATTGCCCGGGTACTTGAGGGACTGCAGGTATATCCTTCCAGATAGAAAAGCAGATGTATACATTTCCGGACTACACTTCAGGATAGACGAACAAATGCATGTGTATACTTCGGGATAGTCGAACAAATGCATGTGTATACTTCGGGATAGACGAACAAATACATGTGTATACTTCGGGATAAACGAACAAATGCATGTGTATACTTCGAGATAGTCGAACAAATGCATGTGTATACTTCGGGATAGACGAACAAATGCATGTGTATACTTCGGGATAGTCGAACAAATGCATGTGTATACTTCGGGATAGTCGAACAAATACATGTGTATACTTCGGGATAAACGAACAAATGCATGTGTATACTTCGGGATAGTCGAACAAATGCATGTGTATACTTCGGGCTAGACAACAAATGCATGTGTATACTTCGGGATAGTCGAACAAATGCATGTGTATACTTCGGGATAGTCGAACAAATGCATGTGTATACTTCGTGATAGACAATTAAATACATGTGGAAACTTCCGATTAGTCGAACAAATGCATGTACTTCCGAATAGTCGAACACATGCATATTCTTTCAGATCGACGAAAATTGTACGCAGCGATTTAAATAAATCAGGAAAGAAAATTGCATATTTAATTGTTTTTGACATCTTGGACGTATTGATGCATATTAAAATCACAAGGCAGTTGAAGGTATGCATACGAGATATGGGCATGCTGATGCATATTAAAATCACAAGACAGTTGATGGTATGTATACGATATATGGGCATGCTGATGCATATTAAAATCACAAGGCAGTTGATGGTATGCATACGAGATATGGGCATGGTGCTGCATATTAAAATCACAAGGCAGTTGATGGTATGCATACGAGATACATGAATGTAACACAAGACTGTACTGTGGACCTCGGCAGAAAAGATAGACCACACTGGAAGTGACTTAACCGAGTGAAATTATTCAAATTAAATTAAAACTAGAAGCGAATGCGTATTTATTACATTTTTACCAGTGAAATATCGAGCATTAATCATTCTATATCACTTTTTCTGATATTTGAAAAATATCACATTTTCTTATCTGATTAATCAAAGCACTGTTTGCAAACGACGATGAGGATAATTAAAAACTTATTAAAATACATAGCATATACAGACATGCAATTAAGGCCATACTTCTAAAACAAGGGGAAAATATGAACAATATGTAGACATGCAAATAGACCATTGAAAAAATGCAAGAAGAATAAGACCGTGAGTTCTAGAAGGGCAGCGTCTTCTGATTCATCACGAAAATTTAGGTCAAATCCGTGTTAAGTCATATCCTCAAAATAATAATTAGAGCGGTGAGAAATGTAAACCTGGTACATAAACGAGCATCCATCGATGTACGACCTTATATTACAAAAGGATATGTCCCAATGAAGTCGTTATGTATGACCTTATATTACAAGAGGATATAGAATATGTCCCAATGAAGTCGTTATGTATGACCTTATATTACAAGAGGATATAGAATATGTCCCAATGAAGTCGTGATGTACGACCTTATATTACAAGAGGATATAGAATATGTCCCAATGAAGTCGTTATGTATGACATTATATAACAAAAGGATATAGAGTATGTCCCAATGAAGTCGTGATGTACGACCTTATATTATAAGAGGATATAGAATATGTCCCAATGAAGTTGTTATGTATGACATTATATAACAAAAGGATATAGAATATGTCCCAATGGAGTCGTTATGTACGACCTTATATTACAAGAGGATATAGAATATGTCCCAATGGAGTCGTTATGTATGACCGTATATTACAAGAGGATATAGAATATGTCCCAATGAAGTCGTTATGTATGACCTTATATTATAAGAGGATATAAAATATGTCCCAATGAAGTCGTTATGTATGACCTTATATTACAAAAGGATATAGAATATGTCCCAATGGAGTCGTTATGTACGACCTTATATTACAAGAGGATATAGAATATGTCCCAATGAAGTCGTGATGTACGACCTTATATAACAAAAGGATATAGAATATGTCCCAATGAAGTCGTGATGTATGACCTTATATAACAAAAGGATATAGAATATGTCCCAATGAAGTCGTGATGTATGACCTTATATAACAAAAGGATATAGAATATGTCCCAATGAAGTCGTTATGTATGACCTTTTATTACAGGAGGATATAGAGTATGTCCCAATGAAGTCGTGATGTACGACCTTATATAACAAAAGGATATAGAATATGTCCCAATGAAGTCTTTATGTACGACCTTATATTACAAGAGTATGTAGAATATGTCCCAATGAAGTCGTGATGTATGACCGTATATTACAAGAGGATATAGAATATGTCCAAATGAAGTCGTGATGTATGACCTTATATTACAAAAGGTATAGAGTATGTCCCAATGAAGTCGTGATGTACGACCTTATATTACAAAAGGTATAGAGTATGTCCCAATGAAGTCGTGATGTATGACCTTATATAACAAAAGGATATAGAATATGTCCCAATGAAGTCGTTATGTATGACCTTTTATTACAGGAGGATATAGAGTATGTCCCAATGAAGTCGTGATGTACGACCTTATATAACAAAAGTATATAGAATATGTCCCAATGAAGTTGTTATGTATGACATTATATAACAAAAGTATATAGAGTATGCCCAATGAAGTCGTTATGTATGACCTTATATTACAAGAGGATATAGAATATGTCCCAATGAAGTCGTGATGTACGACCTTATATTACAAGAGGATATAGAATATGTCCCAATGAAGTCGTGATGTATGACCGTATATTACAAGAGGATATAGAATATGTCCCAATGAAGTCGTGATGTACGACCTTATATTACAAGAGGATATAGAATATGTCCCAATGAAGTCGTGATGTACGACCTTATATTACAAAAGGATATAGAATATGTCCCAATGAAGTCGTTATGTCGAAGCATTGTTGGGTTCCTTATCAACCTTCATCTCCCAAAACCACGTGTTGTTTCCCAGTCGACATCTACCTTCATCTCCCGAAACCACGTGTTGTTTCCCAGTCGACATCTGTCACAAAAATATACAGATACTTGTCATAACGCCGATACACTATCATATAGTTGGTCTCGAGATGTTTTATTCATGCAAATGGACTTGATCTGTATCATATACCACTCGGTGAATAAGTGAAATTCTCTGTTGAAGTCTGTTACCTGTAGACTGCATTAGACAGCGATATTCCAATCACGTAAGTAAGATGTTTTTTGCTTTTTCGTGTTTGTCATTCCTGTTTTATTAGTTCATCTTAAATAAAAATAATAGGCGAGTTGTGTCAAATTGAATCGTTTGATGTTGAAACATAAATTACATCATAAAGTTTCCTTCGTTCAAACCGACTGAATGATATGATCTTAATACAGGAACAGGGTAAATCTTGTTGAATTATATATACTACACCCGCTAATTTTTGCTATTTAACCTTGTGACTTTGAATTAGTAAAACTATCTTAACAAACAATTTTCGTCACATGTTTGATGATGGCTATATCCAGACAAATCAACATACACAACAACAAACTGATCATCAAAGTGACGTAGGCTTACACCTGTCAAAATATCATATGTTTGTTATTTACTTGTTTACTTCACTAATTGTTTGACCTGAAAAAAACAACTTTGGTATCCTTCATTTACAAGGTGAAGTATGAATACTTTCAGCTCCTTAAGTGTTGTTCTATATAATGTAAACCTTGTAAACTGTTCATCGATTTTCTCTTCATTTACTAGTTCATTCAGCTGCTTTTCGGTGTGGGTCGATAAGAATGCGAGTAAAATATAAAACATCTCTAACAAGAAACACGTTCCATTCATATTTCCTGGGGTTGTATCAATAAACTTAAACTTTTGCGAAATAGGAAAATTTAAAATTCCTTATGTAACAGTTGGATGAGAAAGGATTTATAGAAGGTCAGGGGCAACACGCAAACATTTTTGCGTAGTAAAACGACCATGCAATTTTGATGCTCATGAAGGTGAAATCAAAAGTCTTCTTCCTTACCCATCCTGTTAAACCCTCCAACGCTCAATGCGTTATCTTAAATAAGTAAAATAAAGCGAGGACAATTTAAAAGCTGACTCGGTATATTTTGCAAAAAAAATTTTTTTTTTAAAATTAACAGAATAACTAACAGTAACTTCAGTAATACCAAATTCATTTCACTCGTGTGGCTAATATTTCGATAATCATATAAAAATATCGGCCCCACTCGTGAATATATTTGGAATGTTAGATATCCTCTATGTATGTTAAATCAAAGACACGGTTATTATGCATTTAAACAATAAAAGACACATTCCGTATGATTCCAATTAAATCATATATGTTATATTTCATCTATATATCGGCAAGTATGTTGCTATCTAGAAATGGAAAATTTAGTGGTAACCGTCCCTGTTGTCTTCGTTGTAAATAGAGATCATGGTAAGCATAGGATCAACATGCATTGTTTTGTTATCTAAAGACAACAAAAAATCAATATACATTGTGCACGATAAAAATAACACATATAACCCTACATCGGTATTTAGTACTCATTGTGATCGACATACTGTACTAGAGATTTCAGAGGAAGACTCGACAAGTTCCAAAACTAACATATACAACGCTTAAACTTTCATCGTGGGATACATTTTCCATATAGGTATATTCTGTCATATTTGATTTAGATTCATATCGGTGTATGACGTGCTGTATGAATGATGAACCAGCTAGTGGCTATATAACCCAGCATGATGATTCAACAAGAAATACTTCTCAATACTAATGCAGAGTCTTATTCAATGTCATATAGGAAGATATGTTGTCCTGATATCTCAACACTTACATTTTGTTTGACACTGCTGATATCGTCTCGTTTTCCATTCAGTAGTATCCTCTTGTTGGTTTTTAGGAGGGCAGGTGTGCAAGGCAAACGTTTTTTTTGCGTAGTAAAACGACCATGCAATGTTTATACTCATGAAGGTGAAATCAAAAGACTTATGGGGTGATGATGAACATCGATCTACATACACTGTATGTACAGTCCATTGCATGTATCTAATGCTCATCATCTGTGCCATCATTTGTACCCCATCTTTGTTGCTACATCATTATATTCAGTAAATACACTCTGTTTTTTCCATTACATCAAACATTATTCATGTTGAATAATGATATATTGTGGACTCGCAAGAGTTCATCAGTCATTCAATAAATGACCTTTTAACAACAATATAATTTTTGTTGTCTTTAATTTGCGAGTCATCTTTTTGCAACAAACAAGCTTCAGTCTCTGAACATGATCCAGGCTTACACAAATATAATTTATTTCATGGAAATAAATACATTTGTGTTAGATGGGTTTTCCCCCTTTGTTACTTTTAACATTTGAATTGTTCTGATACTATTGTGTGTATCTATATGCACGGTTAACTAATATGAGGCTGGCTCTAGATTAGGTGATTAGAGGTTATTATATTCAGTCCGTGGTCATCTCCCAGTTACTGACCAGCTGTGGCTATTTTGGATATCACGTGTTTTGGACATGCATGCCTTATCCCTTAGGGAGTCATCACGCGTGATCAGTGCATGGGGGTCAGCATGACCCTTGCCGTGATAGCCCCGACTGACCAATCATATAGGGCGTGTATTCTGTGGACCAATCCGCGTTGCTCACTGCCCAGCGGAGATTCTGGCCATGCATCGCCATCTTACATTAGTCATATAATTCCGTGCGTCTCCACGTGTTTTTCAGCCATTCATATGCTGTGGACATTTGTGTTTATAAAACCCACCCCTTTTTATCCCACCCTTTATGTTTATTCTAGAGCCAGACCTGCCTATCATTTGTACCCCATCTTTGTTGCTACATCATTATATTCAGTAAATGCACTCTGTTTTTTCCATTACATCAAACATTATTCATGTTGAATAATGATATATTGTGGACTCGCAAGAGTTCATCAGTCATTCAATAAATGACCTTTTAACAACAATATAATTTTTGTTGTCTTTGATTTGCGAGTCATCTTTTTGCAACAAACAAGCTTCAGTCTCTGAACATGATCCAGGCTTACACAAAAAGACTTCTTCCGTACCAGTCCTGTTAAACCCTCCAACGCTCAATGGATTATCTTTAATAAGATAAGACTAATAAATAAAAACCTTACCATCCAGGAGAATCAAAATAGTTACAAAGGTGTATAAATATTTTACTTGTTTTAGCATTTTTCTTTTGTGAGAGAAAAACGAAGTATGGCAGTCCAAGTGTTACCAAAAGACATCCCTGACCTATTACCTGTATTGAGGAAACAACTACCGAAGTCCATTACGGTAAGCGGAGATGAACCCAGGGCTCCCCAATTAACTCTGGCAACAACTCCTATCAATTAACGATTTGTGTATACAAATATTGCTTAGCCATAATTACATATATTTTTATCCTTTTTTTTTCCAGCTTTCGGGGGGGGGGGGGGGGGGGGGGGGGGATATTTGTAAGGCAAGGAGTCCATTGAAAAAGTACATAGAGAAGGTGGTTGTGCTTTTATGGACTGGCAACCCATGTTTGTTTAAAATGTGACATAAAAACAGTAAATACGTAGTAAACGTAGGCCGATAAAGCAACTTCATTTCTCCAGGTTTACATGCCAATATCATTAATCACACGAGGATTGACCGGATATGACGTTTATGTAGACAGATGGTCAGAATTCAGTGCAGTTGTCGTAAAAACGAGAGAAGAAGACTTCAATGTAAGTGAAGCAAGTTATAAATATATATTTGTACGACAGTTTATATTTGGTCTTGTATACAGTACCGATTATCAGTTATCATTTCTTGTAATCATGTGCCTTATAACATAATGGAAATCAGTATAAGTATTTAGTAGTTATAAAGCTTGTTTATGACCAATTTACCTATCTGTAATAGAAAGTCAGTAGCAGTCAGATAATATCGTATTAGTTTGAGTAATTAGCAATTAGATAATGAATAGCAGAATATTGTAGCGTACAAATAATTTTATGGTAATTTCGATAGTGCCTTAGCTATTATTTGATAATCCCGTTGTGATTAGATAATATTGTAACCATAGAATAATTCGTAGAAATAAGTTCATGTCGTAAGAAGTAAATTAAACTCGTAGTACTCCGAAAATTATGCAGAAATAAGAAAATTCAATAATCTAGTCAGTAGAAAATTCCGTAGTAATCAGAAATCTCCTGATAATCAGAAAATTTTGTAGTTATCAGAAGTTTCTCCAGTAATCAGAAAATCTCGAAGTTATCAGAAGTTTCCTTAATAAACAGGAATCTTGTAGCACATATATGACAATACGTCAGAAATGACACAAACCAAGTTTAATCATAAAGAACTATCAAGGTCGATTTTTTTTATTCTAAATTTAGTTATCACCTGATCGGACTTGGGATAAGAACATACTTCGAAATATATTGTTATGATCAATTAATTTTCTATAATAGGATCCTGATCATGGGAAAGTCACGTGCATTTACACTTTGGAAGACACAGCGGATGTCGTACTACGGGATTTACTTGGTAAAAGTCGTCTGATTAGCCAGCCCGTCATCGTCGTTCGTAAGTACAGAAAAGTACAGTGTTAATCCCATCAGACTGTTAAAGTCATCTTAATGACGACCATGACTGACCGTGAGGACTTTCAAACTGAAAACCGAAATGCGCTTTGTAGTAGATGGAATACATTTCTTTTTTGAAAACAGGAGAATATATATCTGAGAATATGCATCACTCCGTATTGCTTTTAAATATAAATCGGCAATTTCTTACTAGACAATTCCTTACTAGACAATTCCTTCCTAGACAATTCCGTTCTAGACAATTATTTACCAGACAAATTCCTTGACAGACCATTCCGTACCAGACAAAGTCCTCACCAGATTAATTCCTTACCTTACTAGACCAATACCTTACTAGACCAATACCTTACTAGACAATACCTTACCAGACCAATACCTTACTAGACAATACCTTACCAGACCAATACCTTACTAGACAATACCTTACCAGACCAATACCTTACTAGACAATACCTTACCAGACCAATACCTTACTAGACAATACCTTACTAGACCAATACCTTACTAGACAATACCTTACTTGGTTTGTTTTTGTTTAACGTCCTAGTAACAGCCAGGGTCATTTAAGGACGTGCCAGGTTTTGGAGGTGGAGGAAAGCCGGAGTACCCGGAGAAAAACCACCGGCCTACGGTCAGTACCTGGCAACTGCCACACGTAGGTTTCGAACTCGTAACCCAGAGGTGGAGGGCTAGTGATAAAGTGTCGGTACACCTTAAACTCTCGGTCACCACGGCCCCAATACCTTACTTGACAATACCTTACTACACAAATTCCTTACCAGACCAATACCTTACCAGACCAATACCTTACCAGACCAATACCTTACCAGACCAATACCTTACTAGACAATACACAAAAAGTTAACTTGGATATGACAGTATAGTAGAGCCCGCAATTTTTCGTGTGTTTTTTTCGTCAGATAGCCTGCTTCATCAGATAGCCCTCAGAAAGCATTTTTTAATGTTTTAAATCATATAGTCTGCGGGCATTATCAATCAGCTAGAACTTAACTGTATATGATTTGTTCTTCCAAAATGTTGATGTGTTATTGGTAAAATCCATCGTACGTGTTGCCAGTGTAATTTTATCACATTTTTACTGTAGCGGGCACGTGGTTGAAAACTTCCAAAATGATCAGAGAAATCCTTTGTACCTCGACGGAACCGTCCTTTGTGGAGCACGTAACCAAAACAGTGCCAATGTATTGCTGTACCACTGTCAGCCAATTACCGTAGGTTATATTGTCTGAATACATATATTGATAAATATACCATATATATCTTACATATAAATAATGTTTTATCAACCAGGGACCCCGGTAAGTAAATTGTCTCGCTGGTTTACCGTGTCAAGTTCTTGAATGAACATTTATATAAATGTCTAATTAAAGGTTCCCTCTGATTTTACTGACCCTCCTTCTAGATGCCCACATTTTAGGCCGTTTACAGACGGATCATCTGTTTAGTCAATGCTTAACCAGATCAGTTCATGTATAACCAGTTATATTGTTGCCAGTGTAATAAGTTCATTTTTAACCAGTTAAGTTTATGTTTAACAATAATATTCACTGGAACGGCCAGCTGATTGGCTTCTAATTCCATAGGTTTACTCTGAATCTGCAAAATTAATATACGTTGAAACAAAATGATTTTCATGAAAATATTCGTAGCGGGCGGAATGACCTCTGATTTTCATGGAACGATTGACAAAATTACCCAATTTAAATTACAAGTCTTTGATAGTATGTTTTCGGAATGATACAGAAGGTTTTGGTGTAGAATGAAAATGACCAGGATTTGTAGTTCTGGATCACAAATGATGCTCGATAGGCGCATAAAAACAGTT
Source organism: Pecten maximus (assembly GCF_902652985.1). Classification (NCBI taxonomy): domain Eukaryota; kingdom Metazoa; phylum Mollusca; class Bivalvia; order Pectinida; family Pectinidae; genus Pecten; species Pecten maximus. The sequence continues at coordinate 35,193,477 of NC_047024.1, read as the reverse complement.
TATGTTACTGATTTAATTCTGTATTCTAGGAGTGGTACATAGGTATAATCCTTCGAGTTTTAAGTTTGAATTGGCCATGTTTTGCGACACACTGTTCGACTCTGTGTGGGTAGCTTGATGGACATTAATAAATCTTCACCTTACAAGATATAGTCTGTTTCACTCACATTTTTTTCAGTGAACTGCCGAAAGGATATTCAGCAAGATGTCTCCGACCCGAGGACTATGAAACGATTTTAACGGGTGTGTGGTATAAGGATTTCGACTTCGTCAAAAGCGTAAAACGAGTTTTGGCTCTAGGAGCTCTCAGTGTTGGAGTTGAGGACTCCTCTGGCAAGTTGGTTGCCTGGACACTGCAACACATGAGTGGAATGTTGGGAATGACATTCGTCATACCGGAACACAGGAACAAAAAACTAGGGAAATACGTAACTGTGGCTCTCACGCAGAAAATGATAGCTCAAGATGGATTCTGTTTGGCCGGGATAGAGGAAAAGAATTCAGTATCAGTAGCATTACATGAAGGAGTTGGGTTTACCAAAATGGACCAGCCATTCCATATTGGAATGTATTACCATAACGGGTTTGACGTTAATATACAACATCTCAGAATGCCATCTCAAGCGGGAAAAAATTGGAAATAGATATATCTCTTCAGTTTTTGACTTTTACAATTATCATTAATGTTTACTTTAAAAAACGAAATATCTCACGTAACGTTATCAGGATAGTGTGCTGTAATGACCTTTGTTCCACATTAAAATGACCGTGTGTCATGGCACAATGATTGTGTGTAATGGTACAATGACCGTGTGTAATGGCACAATGATTGTGTGTAATGGTACAATGACCGTGTGTAATGGTACAATGACGGTGTGTAATGGTACAATGACCGTGTGTAATGGTACAATGACCGTGTGTAATGGTACAATGACGGTGTGTAATGGTACAATGACGGTGTGTAATGGTACAATGATGGTGTGTAATGGTACAATGACGGTGTGTAATGGTACAATGACGGTGTGTAATGGTACAATGACCGTGTGTAATGGTACAATGACGGTGTGTAATGGTACAATGACGGTGTGTAATGGTACAATGACGGTGTGTAATGGTACAATGACGGTGTGTAATGGTACAATGACCGTGTGTAATGGTACAATGACAGTGTGTAATGGTACAATGACGGTGTGTAATGGTACAATGATGGTGTGTAATGGTACAATGACGGTGTGTAATGGTACAATGACGGTGTGTAATGGTACAATGACCGTATGTAATGGTACAATGACCGTGTGTAATGGTACAATGACGGTGTGTAATGGTACAATGATGGTGTGTAATGGTACAATGACGGTGTGTAATGGTACAATGACGGTGTGTAATGGTACAATGACCGTATGTAATGGTACCATGACGGTGTGTAATGGTACAATGGTTGTGTGTAATGGTACAATGACGGTGTGTAATGGTACAATGACGGTGTGTAATGGTACAATGACGGTGTGTAATGGTACAATAACGGTGTGTAATGGTACAATGATTGTGTGTAATGGTACAATGACGGTGTGTAATGGTACAATGATTGTGTGTAATGGTACAATGATTGTGTGTAATGGTACAATCACGGTGTGTAATGGTACAATGACGGTGTGTAATGGTACAATAACGGTGTGTAATGGTACAATGATTGTGTGTAATGGTACAATGACCGTATGTAATGGTACCATGACGGTGTGTAATGGTACAATGATTGTGTGTAATGGTACAATGGCGGTGTGTAATGGTACAATGATCGTGTGTAATGGTACAATGACGGTGTGTAATGGTACAATAACGGTGTGTAATGGTACAATGACGGTGTGTAATGGTACAATGACCGTGTGTAATGGTACAATGACGGTGTGTAATGGTACAATGACGGTGTGTAATGGTACAATGACGGTGTGTAATGCTACAATGACGGTGTGTAATGGTACAATGATGGTGTGTAATGGTACAATGACGGTGTGTAATGGTACAATGACGGTGTGTAATGGTACAATGACCGTGTGTAATGGTACAATGACGGTGTGTAATGGTACAATGACCGTGTGTAATGGTACAATGACGGTGTGTAATGGTACAATGACGGTGTGTAATGGTACAATGACGGTGTGTAATGGTACAATGATGGTGTGTAATGGTACAATGACGGTGTGTAATGGTACAATGACGGTGTGTAATGGTACAATGACCGTATGTAATGGTACCATGACGGTGTGTAATGGTACAATGATTGTGTGTAATGGTACAATGACGGTGTGTAATGGTACAATGACGGTGTGTAATGGTACAATGACGGTGTGTAATGGTACAATGACGGTGTGTAATGGTACAATGACCGTGTGTAATGGTACAATGACGGTGTGTAATGGTACCATGACGGTGTGTAATGGTACAATGACGGTGTGTAATGGTACAATGATTGTGTGTAATGGTACAATGATTGTGTGTAATGGTACAATGACGGTGTGAAATGGTACAATGACGGTGTGTAATGGTACAATGACCGTGTGTAATGGTACAATGACGGTGTGTAATGGTACAATGACCGTGTGTAATGGTACAATGACGGTGTGTAATGGTACAATCACGGTGTGTAATGGTACAATGACGGTGTGTAATGGTACAATGACCGTGTGTAATGGTACAATGACCGTGTGTAATGGTACAATGACGGTGTGTAATGGTACAATGACCGTGTGTAATGGTACCATGACGGTGTGTAATGGTACAATGACGGTGTGTAATGGTACAATAACCGTGTGTAATGGTACAATGACCGTGTGTAATGGTACAATGACCGTGTGTAATGGTACAATGATTGTTTGTAATGGTACAATGATGGTGTGTAATGGTACAATGACGGTGTGTAATGGTACAATGACCGTATGTAATGGTACAATGACGGTGTGTAATGGTACAATGACGGTGTGTAATGGTATAATGACGGTGTGTAATGGTACAATGACGGTGTGTAATGGTACAATGACCGTGTGTAATGGTACAATGACCGTGTGTAATGGTACAATGACGGTGTGTAATGGTACAATGACCGTATGTAATGGTACAATGACGGTGTGTAATGGTACAATGACGGTGTGTAATGGTACAATGACGGTGCGTAATGGTACAATGACGGTGTGTAATGGTACAATGACCGTGTGTAATGGTACAATGACCGTGTGTAATGGTACAATGACCGTATGTAATGGTACAATGACGGTGTGTAATGGTACAATGATTGTGTGTAATGGTACAATAACCGTGTGTAATGGTACAATGACCGTATGTAATGGTACAACTACCGTGTGTAATGGTACAATGACCGTGTGTAATGGTACAATGACGGTGTGTAATGGTACAATGACCGTATGTAATGGTACAATGACGGTGTGTAATGGTACAATGACGGTGTGTAATGGTACAATGACGGTGTGTAATGGTACAATGACGGTGTGTAATGGTACAATGACGGTGTGTAATGGTACAATGACCGTATGTAATGGTATAATGATTGTGTATAATGGTACAATGACGGTGTGTAATGGTACAATGACCGTGTGTAATGGTACAATGACCGTGTGTAATGGTACAATGACCGTGTGTAATGGTACAATGACGGTGTGTAATGGTACAATGACCGTATGTAATGGTACAATGATTGTGTATAATGGTACAATGACGGTGTATAATGGTACAATGACGGTGTGTAATGGTACAATGATTGTGTGTAATGGTACAATGACGGTGTGTAATGGTACAATGACGGTGTGTAATGGTACAATGACCGTGTGTAGTGGTACAATGACGGTGTGTAATGGTACAATGACGGTGTGTAATGGTACAATGACGGTGTGTAATGGTACAATGACGGTGTGTAATGGTACAATGATTGTGTGTAATGGTACAATGACCGTGTGTAATGGTAAAATGACGGTGTGTAATGGTACAATGACGGTATGTAATGGTACAATGACGGTGTGTAATGGTACAATGACGGTGTGTAATGGTACAATGATTGTGTGTAATGGTACAATGATTGTGTGTAATGGTACAATGACGGTGTGTAATGGTACAATGACCGTGTGTAATGGTACAATGACGGTGTGTAATGGTTCAATGATTGTGTGTAATGGTACAATGATTGTTTGTAATGGTACAATGACCGTGTGTAATGGTACAATGATTGTGTGTAATGGTACAATGACGGTGTGTAATGGTACAATGACCGTGTGTAATGGTACAATGACCGTGTGTAATGGTACAATGACGGTGTGTAATGGTACAATGATTGTGTGTAATGGTACAATGACCGTGTGTAATGGTACAATGACAGTGTGTAATGGTACAATGACCGTGTGTAATGATACAATGACCGTGTGTAATGGTACAATGACAGTGTGTAATGGTACAATGACCGTGTGTAGGTACAATGACGGTGTGTAATGGTACAATGACCGTGTGTAATGGCACAATGACGGTGTGTAATGGTACAATGATTGTGTGTAATGGTACAATGACCGTGTGTAATGGTACAATTACTGTGTGTAATGATACAATGACGGTGTGTAATGGTACAACTACCGTGTGTAATGGTACAATGACCGTGTGTAGGTACAATGACGGTGTGTAATGGTACAATGACCGTGTGTAATGGCACAATGACGGTGTGTAATGGTACAATGATTGTGTGTAATGGTACAATGACCGTGTGTAATGGTACAATTACGGTGTGTAATGATACAATGACGGTGTGTAATGGTACAACTACCGTGTGTAATGGTACAATGACCGTGTGTAATGGTACAATGACGGTGTGTAATGGTACAATGATTGTGTGTAATGGTACAATGACGGTGTGTAATGGTACAATGATGGTGTGTAATGGTACAATGATGGTGTGTAATGGTACAATGACGGTGTGTAATGGTACAATGACCGTGTGTAATGGTACAATGACCGTGTGTAATGGTACAATGATTGTTTGTAATGGTACAATGACGGTGTGTAATGGTACAATGACGGTGTGTAATGGTACAATGCCGGTGTGTAATGGTACAATGACCGTGTGTAGGTACAATGACGGTGTGTAATGGTACAATGACCGTGTGTAATGGTACAATGATTGTGTGTAATGGTACAATGACCGTGTGTAATTGTATAATGACCGTGTGTAATGTTACAATGACGGTGTGTAATGGTACAATGACCGTGTGTAGGTACAATGACGGTGTGTAATGGTACAATGACGGTGTGTAATGGTACAATGATTGTGTGTAATGGTACAATGACGGTGTGTAATGGTACAATGACGGTGTGTAATGGTACAATGACGGTGTGTAATGGTACAATGACGGTGTGTAATGGTACAATGACGGTGTGTAATGGTACAATGACCGTGTAATGTTATACTGACTGTGTAATGTTATACTGACTGTGTAATGTTATACTGACTGTGTAATGTTATACTGACTGTGTAATGTTATACTGACTGTGTGTAATGTTATACTGACTGTGTGTAATGTTATACTGACTGTGTAATGTTATACTGACTGTGTGTAATGTTATACTGACTGTGTAATGTTATACTGACTGTAATGTTATACTGACTGTGTAATGTTATACTGACTGTGTGTAATGGTACAATGACAGTGTAATGGTACAATGACCGTGTGTAATGGTACAATGACCGTGTGTAATGGTACAATGACCGTATGTAATGGTACAATGATTGTGTATAATGGTACAATGACGGTGTATAATGGTACAATGACGGTGTGTAATGGTACAATGACCGTGTGTAATGGTACAATGACCGTGTGTTATGGTACAATGACAGTGTGTAATGGTACAATGACGGTGTGTAATGGTACAATGACCGTGTGTAATGGTACAATGACCGTGTGTAATGGTACAATGACTGTGTAATGATACAATAACCGTATATAATGGTACAATAACCGTATGTAATGGTACAATGACCGTGTGTAATGGTACAATGACCGTGTGTAATGGTACAATAACCGTGTGTAATGGTACAATGATTGTGTGTAATGGTACAATGATTGTGTGTAATGGTACAATGACGGTGTGTAATGGTACAATGACGGTGTGTAATGGTACAATGACGGTGTGTAATGGTACAATGACCGTGTAATATATTAAACTGACTGTGTAATGTTATACTGACTGTGTAATGTTATACTGACTGTGTAATGTTATACTGACTGTGTGTAATTTTATACTGACTGTGTGTAATGTTATACTGACTGTGTAATGTTATACTGACTGTGTGTAATGTTATACTGACTCTGTAATGTTATACTGACTGTAATGTTATACTGACTGTGTAATGTTATACTGACTGTGTGTAATGGTACAATGATTGTGTGTAATGGTACAATGACCGTGTGTAATGGTACAATGACCGTGTGTAATGGTACAATGACTGTGTAATGATACAATAACCGTATGTAATGGTACAATAACCGTATGTAATGGTACAATGACCGTGTGTAATGGTACAATGACCGTGTGTAATGGTACAATAACCGTATGTAATGGTACAATGACTTTGTGTAATGGTACAATGACCGTGTGTAATGGTACAATGACCGTGTGTAATTGTAAAATGACGGTGTGTAATGGTACAATGACCGTGTGTAATGGTGTAATGGTACAATGACCGTGTGTAATGATACAATAACCGTGTGTTATGGTACAATGACCGTTTGTAATGGTACAATGACGGTGTGTAATGGTACAATAACCGTATGTAATGGTACAATGACCGTGTGTAATGGTACAATGACGGTGTGTAATGGTACAATGACGGTGTGTAATGGTACAATGACGGTGTGTAATGGTACAATGACCGTGTGTAATGGTACAACTACCGTGTGTAATGGTACAATGACAGTGTGTAATGGTACAATGATTGTGTGTAATGGTACAATGATTGTGTATAATGTTACAATGACGGTGTGTAATGGTACAATGACATTGTGTAATGGTACAATGACCGTGTGTAATGGTACAATGACCGTGTGTAATGGTACAATGATTGTGTGTAATGGTACAATGATTGTGTATAATGGTACAATGACGGTGTGTAATGGTACAATGACATTGTGTAATGGTACAATGATTGTGTGTAATGGTACAATGATTGTGTGTAATGGTACAATGACCGTGTGTAATTGTATAATGACCGTGTGTAATGGTACAATGACGGTGTGTAATGGTACAATGATTGTGTGTAATGGTACAATGACCGTGTGTAATTGTATAATGACTGTGTGTAATGGTACAATGACGGTGTGTAATGGTACAATGACCGTGTGTAGGTACAATGACGGTGTGTAATGGTACAATGACGGTGTGTAATGGTACAATGATTGTGTGTAATGGTACAATGACGGTGTGTAATGGTACAATGACGGTGTGTAATGGTACAATGACGGTGTGTAATGGTACAATGACCGTGTGTAATGGTACAATGACCGTGTGTAATGGTACAATGACCGTGTGTAATGGTACAATGACCGTGTGTAATGGTACAATGACCGTGTGTAATGGCACAATGACGGTGTGTAATGGTACAATGACAGTGTGTAATGGTACAATGACAGTGTGTAATGAAACAATGACGGTGTGTAATGGTACAATGACCGTGTGTAATGTACAATGACCGTGTGTAATGGTACAATGACAGTGTGTAATGGTACAATGATTGTGTGTAATGGTACAATGACGGTGTGTAATGGTACAATGACCGTGTGTAATTGTATAATGACGGTGTGTAATGGTACAATGACAGTGTGTAATGGTACAATGACAGTGTGTAATGGTACAATGACCGTGTTTAATGGTACAATGACCGTGTGTAATGGTACAATGACCGTGTGTAATTGTATAATGACGGTGTGTAATGGTACAATGATTGTGTGTAATGGTACAATGACGGTGTGTAATGGTACAATGACCGTGTGTAATGGTACAATGATTGTGTGTAATGGTACAATGACAGTGTGTAATGGTACAATGACGGTGTGTAATGGTACAATGACCGTGTGTAATGGTACAATGACCGTGTGTAATGGTACAATGACCGTGTGTAATGGTACAATGACCGTGTGTAATGGTACAATGACCGTGTGTAATGGCACAATGACGGTGTGTAATGGTACAATGACAGTGTGTAATGGTACAATGACAGTGTGTAATGAAACAATGACGGTGTGTAATGGTACAATGACCGTGTGTAATGTACAATGACCGTGTGTAATGGTACAATGACAGTGTGTAATGGTACAATGATTGTGTGTAATTGTATAATGACGGTGTGTAATGGTACAATGATTGTGTGTAATGGTACAATGACCGTGTGTAATGTACAATGACCGTGTGTAATGGTACAATGACAGTGTGTAATGGTACAATGATTGTGTGTAATGGTACAATGACGGTGTGTAATGGTACAATGACCGTGTGTAATTGTATAATGACGGTGTGTAATGGTACAATGACAGTGTGTAATGGTACAATGACAGTGTGTAATGGTACAATGACCGTGTTTAATGGTACAATGACCGTGTGTAATGGTACAATGACCGTGTGTAATTGTATAATGACGGTGTGTAATGGTACAATGATTGTGTGTAATAGTACAATGACGGTGTGTAATGGTACAATGACCGTGTGTAATGGTACAATGATTGTGTGTAATGGTACAATGACAGTGTGTAATGGTACAATGACAGTGTGTAATGGTACAATGACAGTGTGTAATGGTACAATGATTGTGTGTAATGGTACAATGACAGTGTGTAATGGTACAATGACCGTGTTTAATGGTACAATGACCGTGTGTAATGGTACAATGACCGTGTGTAATTGTATAATGACGGTGTGTAATGGTACAATGACAGTGTGTAATGGTACAATGACGGTGTGTAATGGTACAATGACCGTGTGTAATGGTACAATGACCGTGTGTAATGGTACAATGATTGTGTGTAATGGTACAATGACAGTGTGTAATGGTACAATGACGGTGTGTAATGGTACAATGACCGTGTGTAATGGTACAATGACCGTGTGTAATGGTACAATGACGGTGTGTAATGGTACAATGACGGTGTGTAATGGTACAATGACCGTGTGTAATGGTACAATGACCGTGTGTAATGGTAAAATGATTGTGTGTAATGGTACAATGACGGTGTGTAATGGTACAATGACGGTGTGTAATGGTACAATAACCGTGTGTAATGGTACAATGACGGTGTGTAATGGTACAATGACAGTGTGTAATGGTATAATGACCGTGTGTAATGGTATAATGACCGTGTGTAATGGTACAATTACCGTGTCTAATGGTACAATGACCGTGTGTAATGTAATGATGAATGTGTGTAATGTAATGATGAATGTGTGTAATGTAATGATGAATGTGTGTAATGTAATGATGAATGTGTTATGTTATAATAACTGTGTGTAATGTTATAATAACTGTGTGTAATGTTATAATAACTGTGTGTAATGTTATAATAACTGTGTGTAATGTTATACTGACTGTGTGTAACGTTATACTGACTGTAATGTTATAATAACTGTGTAATGTTATACTGATTGTGTAATGGTATACTGACTATGTAATGTTATAATAACTGTGCAATGTTATACTGACTGTGTAATGTTATACTGACTGTGTAATGTTATACTTACTGTGTAATGTTATACTGATTGTGTGTAATGTTATATTGACTATGTAATGTTATACTGACTGTGCAATGTTATACTGACTGTGTAATGTTATATTGACTGTGTTATGTTATACTGACTGTTTAAGTTTATACTGACTATGTAATGTTATACTGACTGTGTAATGTTATACTGACTGTGTAGTGTTATACTGACTGTATAATGTTATACTGACTGTTTAATGTTATAACAAGTGTGTAATGTTATGATCACTGTGTAATGTTATACTGACTGTGTAATGTTATACTGACTGTATAATGTTATACTGACTGTGTAATGTTATACTGACTGTGTAATGTTATACTGATTAGGAAACGTTATACTGACTGTGTAATGTTATACTGACTGTGTAATGTTATACTGACTGTGTAATGTTATACTGACTGTGTGTAACGTTATACTGACTGTGTGTAACGTTATACTGACTGTGTAATGTTATACTGACTGTGTAAGGTTATACTGACTGTGTGTAATTTTACCAACATGTCCAAATATGTATCAGTATATACACTGATAAATTAAGTCTTACTAATCAAATGATACTTTCTGAAGAAGTTTATGATGAGGAGAATGTAATTCTGCTGCGTGCGTGTATTTACCACCAATCCATTCTCTGTTGAAAATTTATTCTACATGTTCATTTTTTTACAAGTGTTTACATTGTACCTCACACGATCAGCTGAGTGCATAAGGTCGGTCGTCACGGTGGGGCGGTTTGTACGCCAAGTCTATGTTTAATCACCACACACGTGCACTCCTGCATTGATCGTGTCAAACCTGAAACTCGTGTGAATCTTTTATCTTCCAATGTAGTATTATTTTTTTCATAACATCTAAAAGCTGTCCTGAAAATTTACTTTCATTTGCCACAGTAGCGTTAAAAATATTCTGACATATAAAGTTCATAATACCTGTACACAAGCGTTCCATTGTATATACATGTAGTATTTGTCTGTCACTGAGTTGGTTTGCTTAACTTGGCATTGACTTGTTAATTTCATCCTACGTACTATATGTGTAAATGTATTGTCATCAAACATACAAACATTTTGGAATATAGTGTAAATAGTATTTGATCTGTGATAACGAGTCGTCACGTTTACACGCGTTATGATTTCTTTCTTCATATTTACCTATCTACAGTGTACCTTGTCTATCGTCTATACAGTGAGACAAGATCAGGTTTATGAAAAAAATAAGTAAGAGTCAAAATATTTCCAAAAAAAATATTTTGTACCATTCTATGTATATATTTATAGTAACCACATGTGTTATGTCGTCACGGATGATTTCCTATATGTTTGTATACAACGAGTCCACTTTTACTATCAAGCTTACCCGCCCATAATGGAGTCGCCTTATTTTATATTATACACGTGCACGTGGTGACAGACGCCTGTGTCTGATTATCTTAGATTATTAGTTACAATCGTCCTCTACCTAACCATGTGTTGCTGTATGTATAAAATCAATGCTTATTAGATAAAATGTATTATTATTTCCTTCCTAAATATCATGATCACAATTAAATTTCCAATGAATTTAACTCTACCCCATACAGAAAAAAAACCCCAAAAACTTTCTCATGTTATTCTTAGTCTTGTTTATATATATTTATATGATGTTGCTTATAGTGTATCTCCTCCCCATTACATGTTTATTTTGTAATACTCTTCCTTCCATGTATTTCATGTATCGCACAGCGCTACACCATTTTGATTACGGTTAAATGTCTTTTGTATATATATGATTAAGTTGTGGATACGTGATATACATGGAAGTTATATTTTATATCAAGCATCCAAATTTTTTTATTCTGATATACTATATATTTATATTCTATATCTTGTTGAGAAGCATGTAACTTTTAGTTTATTATTAACAAATCTACTACTGTTGTGTAATGATATTGAACAAAATCCTGGTCCTCTGCGCAATCTCCAAATATCTCATCTGAATATAAGATCGATTAGGAATAAATTAGACATAATAGATAATGAACTCTCTGAAAATGATATAATTTGTCTTACAGAAACCCATCTTAGCCCGCTAATATCAGACAATGACCTTATTTTAAACAGTTTTAATAATTTTTATCGAAGGGATAGACAGGTAGGATTTGGAGGTGGAATTATTATATATACAAAAGATACTGTGGTCAGTAAGCGTAGAAGAGATCTGGAGTGTGAAGATATTGAAATTATTTGGTTAGAAGTTATAGTCAATAACCATAAGTTACTATTAGGATGTATTTATAGACCCGAATCCAATGTAGAATACTGGAGAAAACTAGATGACATGTTTGATAAAGTTTTTGATGATAATGTTACTGATGTAGTTATAACTGGTGATATTAATGTAGATATGTTAAACCTTCAGCCACACTCTCATCTAGGCCAATTACTAACAAAATATAATCTAAGCAGTTTTATTGATGTATTGGTGTGACTGTGTAATGTTATACTGACTGTGTAACGTTATACTGACTGTGTAATGTTATACTGGCTGTGTAATGTTATACTGACTGTGTAATGTTATACTGACTGTGTAATGTTATAAAAACTGTTTAATGTTATAACAAGTGTGTAATGTTATGATCACTGTGTAATGTTATACTGACTGTGTAATGTTATACTGACTGGGAAACGTTATACTGACTGTGTAATGTTATACTGACTGTGTTATGTTATACTGACTGTGCAATGTTATACTGACTGTGTGTAATGTTATACTGAATGTGTGTAATGTTATACTGACTGTGTAATGATATACTGACTGTGTAATGTTATAATGACTGTGTAATGTTATACTGACTATGTAATGTTATACTGACTATGTGTAACGTTATACTGACTGTGTGTAACGTTACACTGACTGTGTGTAATGTTATACTGACTGTGTAATGTTATACTGACTATGTAATGTTATACTGACTATGTGTAACGTTATACTGACTGTGTGTAACGTTACACTGACTGTGTGTTATGTTATACTGAATGTGTGTAATGTTATACTGACTTTGTAATGTTATACTGAATGTGTGTAATGTTATACTGACTGTGTGTAATGTTATACTGACTGTGTGACGTTATACTGACTGTGTAATGTTATACTGAGTGTGTGTAATGTTATACTGACTGTGTAATGTTATACTGACTGTGTAACGTTATACTGACTGTGTAATGTTATACTGAGTGTGTGTAATGTTATACTGACTGTGTAATGTTATACTGACTGTGTAATGTTATACTGACTGTGTAATGTTATACTGACTATGTAATGTTATATTGAGTGTGTGTAACGTTATACTGACTGTGTGTAATGTTATACTGACTGTGTGTAATGTTATACTGACTGTGTGTACTGTTATACTGACTATGTAATGTTATACTGACTGTGCGTAAGGTTATACTGACTGTGTGTAATGTTATACTGACTGTGTAATGTTATACTGACTGTGTGTAATGTTATACTGACTGTGTGTAATGTTATATTGACTGTGTGACGTTATACTGACTGTGTGTACTGTTATACTGACTGTGTGACGTTATACTGACTGTGTAATGTTATACTGAGTGTGTAATGTTATACTGACTGTGTAATGTTATACTGACTGTGTAATGTTATACTGACTATGTAATGTTATACTGACTGTGTGTAATGTTATACTGACTGTATGTAATGTTATACTGACTGTGTAATGTTATACTGACTGTGTAATGTTATACTGACTGTGTGTAATGTTATACTGAATGTGTGTAACGTTATACTGTGTGTAACGTTATACTGACTGTGTAATGTTATACTGGCTGTGTAATGTTACACTGACTGTGTAATGTTATACTGACTGTGTAATGTTATAAAAACAGTTTAATGTTATAACAAGTGTGTAATGTTATGATAACTGTGTAATGTTATACTGACTGTGTAATGTTATACTGATTGGGAAACGTTACTGACTGTGTAATGTTATACTGTGTGTAACGTTATACTGACTGTGTAATGTTATACTGACTATGTAATGTTATACTGACTATGTAATGTTATACTGACTGTGTAATGTTATACTGACTGTGTAATGTTATACTGGCTGTGTAATGTTATACTGACTGTGTAATGTTATACTGACAATGTAATGTTATACTGACTGTTTAATGTTATACTGACTGTGTAATGTTATACTGACTGTAATGTTATACTGACTGTGTAATGTTATACTGACTGTGTGTTATGTTATACTGACTGTGTGTAATGTTATACTGACTGTGTAATGTTATACTGACTGTGTTATGTTATACTGACTGTGTAATGTTATACTGACTGTGTAATGTTATACTGACTGTGTAATGTTATACTGACTGTGTAATGTTATACTGACAATGTAATGTTATACTAACTGTTTAATGTTATACTGACTGTGTAATGTTATACTGACTGTAATGTTATACTGACTGTGTAATGTTATACTGACTGTGTGTTATGTTATACTGACTGTGTGTAATGTTATACTGACTTTGTAATGTTATACTGACTGTGTAATGTTATACTGACTGTGTGTTATGTTATACTGACTGTGTGTAATGTTATACCGACTGTGTAATGTTATACTGTGTAATGTTATTCTGACTGTGTAACGTTATACTGACTGTGTAATGTTATACTGTGTAATGTTATACTGACTGTGTAATGTTATACTGACTGTGTAATGTTATACTGACTGTGTAATGTTATACTGCCTATGTAATGTTATACTGACTGTAATGTTATACTGACTGTGTGTAATGTTATACTGACTGTGTGTAATGTTATACTGACTGTGTGTAATGTTATACTGACTATGTAATGTTATACTGACTGTGTAATGTTATACTGCCTATGTAATGTTATACTGACTGTAATGTTATACTGACTGTAATGTTATACTGACTGTGTAATGTTATACTGACTGTGTAATGTTATAATGACTTTGTAACGTTATACTTACTGTGTAATGTTATACTGACCGTGTAATGTTATACTGACTGTGTAATGTTATACTATGTAATGTTATACTGACTGTGTAATGTTATACTGACTGTGTTATGTTATAATGACTGTGTAATGTTATAATGACTGTGTAACGTTATACTGACTATGTAATGTTATACTGACTGTGTAAAGTTATACTGACTGTGTAACGTTATACTGACTGTGTAATGTTATAATGACTGTGTAACGTTATACTGACTATGTAATGTTATACTGACTGTGTAATGTTATACTGACTATGTAACGTTATACTGACTGTGTAATGTTATACTGACTGTGTAATGTTATAATAACTGTGTAATGTTATACTGACTGTGTAATGTTATACTGGGTAATGTTATACTGACTGTGTAATGTTATACTGACTGTGTGTAATGTTATACTGACTATGTAATGTTATACTGACTATGTAACGTTATACTGTCTGTGTAATGTTATACTGCCTATGTAATGTTATACTGACTGTAATGTTATACTGACTGTGTAATGTTATAATGACTTTGTAACGTTATACTGACTGTGTAATGTTATACTGAATGTGTGTAATGTTATACTGACTGTGTAATGTTATACTGACTGTGTAATGTTATACTGACTGTGTTATGTTATATTGACTGTGTAATGTTATAATGACTGTGTAACGTTATACTGACTTTGTGTAATGTTATACTGACTGTGTAATGTTATACTGACTGTGTTACGTTATACTGACTGTGCAATGTTATACTGACTGTGTTATGTTATACTGACTGTGTTACGTTATACTGACTGTGCAATGTTATACTGACTGTGTAATGTTATACTGACTGTGTAATGTTATACTGACAATGTAATGTTATACTGACTGTGTAATGTTATACTGACTATGTAATGTTATACTGACTATGTAATGTTATACTGACTGTGTAATGTTATACTGACTGTGTGTAATGTTATATTGACTGTGTAATGTTATACTGACTGTTTAAGTTTATACTGACTATGTAATGTTATACTGACTTTGTAATGTTATACTGGCTGTGTAATGTTATATTGACTGTGTAATGTTATACTGACTGTTTAAGTTTATACTGACTATGTAATGTTATACTGACTGTGTAATGTTATACTGGCTGTGTAATGTTAAACTGACTGTGTAATGTTATACTGACTGTGTAATGTTATAAAAACAGTTTAATGTTATAACAAGTGTGTAATGTTATGATCACTGTGTAATGTTATACTGACTGTGTAATGTTATATTGACTGGGAAACGTTACTGACTGTTCAATGTTATACTGCGTGTAACGTTATACTGACTGTGTAATGTTATACTGACTATGTAATGTTATACTGACTATGTAATGTTATACTGACTATGTAATGTTATACTGACTGTGTGTAATGTTATACTGACTGTGTAATGTTATACTGACTGTGTAATGTTATACTGACTGTGTAATGTTATACTGACAATGTAATGTTATACTGACTGTTTAATGTTATACTGACTATCTAATGTTATACTGACTGTGTAATGTTATACTGACTGTGTAATGTTATACTGACTGTGTAATGTTATACTGACTGTGTAATGTTATACTGACTGTGTGTTATGTTATACTGACTGTGTGTAATGTTATACTGACTTTGTAATGTTATACTGACCGTGTTATGTTATACTGACTGTGTAATGTTATACTGACTGTGTGTAATGTTATACTGACTGTGTAATGTTATACTGTGTAATGTTATACTGACTGTGTAACGTTATACTGACTGTGTAATGTTATACTGTGTAATGTTATACTGACTGTGTAATGTTATACTGACTGTGTAATGTTATACTGACTGTGTAATGTTATACCGTGTAATGTTATACTGACTGTGTAACGTTATACTGACTGTGTAATGTTATACTGACTATGTAACGTTATACTGACTGTGTAATGTTATACTGACTGTGTAATGTTATACTGACTATGTAATGTTATACTGACTGTGTGTAATGTTATACTGACTGTGTAATGTTATACTGACTGTGTAATGTTATACTGACTCTGTAATGTTATACTGCCTATGTAATGTTATACTGACTGTAATGTTATACTGACTCTGTGTAATGTTATACTGACTCTGTGTAACGTTATACTGACTGTGTGTAACGTTACACTGACTGTGTAATGTTATAATAACTGTGTAATGTTATACTGACTGTGTAATGTTATACTGACTATGTAATGTTATACTGACTATTTAACGTTATACTGACTATTTAACGTTATACTGTCTGTGTAATGTTATACTGACTATGTAATGTTATACTGACTATTTAACGTTATACTGTCTGTGTAATGTTATACTGCCTGTGTAATGTTATACTGACTGTGTAATGTTATACTGACTGTGTAATGTTATACTGACTGTGTAATGTTATATGACTGTGTAACGTTATACTGACTGTGTAATGCTATACTGACTGTGTGATGTTATACTGACTGTGTAATATGATGATCACTGTGTAATGTTATACTGACTGTGTGTAATGTTATACTGACTGTGTAATGTTATACTGACTGTGTTATGTTATACTGACTGTGATATGTTATAATGACTGTGTAACGTTATACTGACTATGTAATGTTATACTGACTTTGTAATGTTATACTGACTGTAATGTTATACTGACTGTGTAATGTTATACTGACTGTGTAATGTTATAATGACTGTGTAACGTTATACTGACTATGTAATGTTATACTGACTTTGTAATGTTATACTGACTGTGTAACGTTATACTGACTGTGTAATGATATACTGACTGTGTAATGTTATACTGACTGTGTAATGTTATACTGACTGTGTGTAATGTTATACTGACTTTGTAATGTTATACTGACTGTGTAATGTTATACTGACTGTGTAATGTTATATTGACTGTGTGTAACGTTATACTGACTGTGTGTAATGTTATACTGACTGTGTGTAATGTTATACTGACTTTGTAATGTTATACTGACTGTGTAACGTTATACTGACTGTGTAATGTTATACTGACTGTGTAATGTTATACTGACTGTGTGTAATGTTATACTGACTGTGTGTAATGTTATACTGACTGTGTGTAATGTTATACTGACTGTGTGTAATGTTATACTGACTGTGTGTAATGTTATACTGACTTTGTAATGTTATACTGACTGTGTGTAATGTTATACTGACTGTGTGTAATGTTATACTGACTTTGTAATGTTATACTGACTGTGTAATGTTATACTGACTGTGTAACGTTATACTGACTGTGTAATGTTATACTGACTGTGTAATGTTATATTGACTGTGTGTAACGTTATACTGACTGTGTGTAATGTTATACTGACTGTGTGTAATGTTATACTGACTGTGTGTAATGTTATACTGACTGTGTAATGTTATACTGACTTTGTAATGTTATACTGACTGTGTAACGTTATACTGACTGTGTAATGTTATACTGACTGTGTAATGTTATACTGACTGTGTGTAATGTAATACTGACTGTGTGTAATGTTATACTGACTGTGTGTAATGTTATACTGACTTTGTAATGTTATACTGACTGTGTAACGTTATACTGACTGTGTAATGTTATACTGACTGTGTAATGTTATACTGACTGTGTGTAATGTTATACTGACTGTGTAATGTTTTACTGACTGTGTGTAACGTTATACTGACTGTGTAATGTTATAATGACTGTGTAACGTTATACTGACTGTGCAATGTTATACTGACTGTGTAATGTTATACTGTCTGTGTAATGTTATACTGACTGTTAAATGTAATAATGACTGTAATGTTATACTGACTGTGTGTAATGTTATACTGACTGTGTAATGTTATGATCACTGTGTAACGTTATAATGACTGTGTTTAATGCTATAATGATCCTGTTATAATGACTGAGTGTAAAATTAGAATTACTGTGTGTAATGATATAATGACTATGTGAAATGTATCGTTATCACTATATGTTAAGTTCCGCTAATATGTATTGAATGTGATACTCATCATCAGAAGAATTTTAAGTTACAGTATACTAAAATGGAATAGTATTTAAACCAGTATTATATTATATTCCTATATATACATCCTGCCATATGTACTTGTTATCATATATTTAGACCTTCCTTAATAGTCAGAGAGATTTCTTTTTGAGAATTGAAGGTGACTATTTCCAGAAGTTTTTTTTATATAACAAAACAAATAGATATCACACCTACCTAATGTGTAGTGTATTGTACAGTATAACTAGTTCCTGACCTTTTGATGAATATTTCATTTATATTTCACAATGTGTCCCCCAGGTATCGAAACAATTGCAAACAATTATCTTATCAAAACAGGAGATCAATTGTGTCAGAACTCCTAGGATAAGTTAATATACGAGAAAGTAAAGATCGGGATATACAAGTATTTGTCGTTGTTTACTATCTCAACAAAGGATCGGTTGTAGCTACATTTTGTCAGAAGGTGATCATATGAAACAAGGCATGACATATAGAACGGCAGGAGTGTGGAAAAAAACGACAATCATAAAGAATCTACAGACAAGACTTTATTTGTCTATAGAGATATGATAGTACCTATTTTCGGGACTATCATGTCTTAGTCTGAACCCACTGAACATCATAACGTTGACAGTAGTTCAACATGAACATAAAAAAACGAGACATTCCCAAGAGTAATAATAGGAACGTTAAGTTAAAAAGAGAAAACTAAAAATAGATATCACGATGGTACTGAAGTAAAAGCTTTATGGGATTTCTGTTCTAGTCGCCATGACGTTGATGGCACAAAAAAATCCCAGAAGCTGCACGAGGTTTAAACAGCTAACAACCAGTACATACTTCAATATGAGTTCAGTCGAGATCAACGACCCGTACGATTTAACACGCATATGCACATATACCTAAGCGTGTTACACGTATGTAACCTCCCTGGTGTTAACAAACAGGTAAGCAGTAGCTGCTTTACATTGTTCACGTGCCTCTTTAAATCAAATATATGTCAAACATAAAGTTTCTCTGCACGCTGGCTATAAGTATTAACTTCTATCTGGCATATTGAATGCGTTTATCAGCTATATATCTTCTATCACTATATCATTGTGGTTAGCATTTTACGTCAGTCATACAAATCAAATGGTTATTTTATGTATAGACGAGATGGCAGTGCGGGTACCTGTTAGCGATCTGAGCTGTGTTATTACAATGCTGTCTGGTCACTTGCCCGACTCTATGGCAGTGAGTATAAATCTGTTACATCTTATCAGTAACAGCCACGTGTACCTGGCCTTACATATGATTGTGTATGTATTATGATAAAACTCCACTCTGTCTATCTATCCAGGTGTAAACACTCTTACAGCAAACAAAACATATGACTACAACACACGATGATATTTACAAAAAATAATGGTGTGGGTCCCAACAATTAATAGCTGTGGTACCAGGTACCGAGCTAATGCAGAGGACGGGTCTAGGTATAGAAATAACCAGTGACATCAGGTCAGTAGTTATGTCAGCTCGGTTAAATTTAACATGATAACGAAGCGATCATCTCTTTTTATACCGAAATAAGGCTTCTTCACATTATCTGGAGTAGCAGAGTTCAGAGTTCAGAGTTCACAGTACAGGATCACTCTGTAGGAGACATGTTAAGGAAATGTTCATGTCTACAAAATTGGTTATTTATAGTATATGTTTTCATTTTTCATTATTTCTTTCCAATTTCTATTATCACAGTGTTATATTCTCTATCATAAATAGAAAAAATGATGTACGGCTTTTTTTTTTCGTTCCTGGTTTCTATGTAACTGTGAACATTTAATCTCCAATATTCTTTACATTATAGTAATGTAACGTTTGTTACAGTCCGTCAGAATTTAGATAAACTGCTAAAACTGGTATTCTGTTCCTTTGCAGGACGATCTCTTTTACAATTACACGTAATACTCGTATCTTCTTATAGTAAACCATCTTAAGACGACCTTTGTAGTTAAAGAACGTTAAAGCGAGGACTATTGAATAGCCGGTCTTTGGCATTTCGGGATGTACTTTAATATAATCAATACGTGTCATATTTGTCGTATGGGTAATTAATTGCTAAGAAAAAAACAAAAGCTGAGATTTATATTCTTGTTTTTTGCCAGGTCTACTCCCCGGTGGTGCTAGTGTCACGTGGACTAAGCGGATATGACGTGTTTGTTGACAGGCTTTCGACCATTACTGCTGTGCTGGTGATACCAGATCACGTGGCCTCTCACGTAAATAAGTATGAGAGTGCATTAGCAGCAGAAGAGTGGTGAGAGTAGTGATAAGAACACAAACTGGTAGCGCTGTATTGTCTGGCCATAATTCACAATCTACCCTAATATTTGTTCGGTTTGTCATTGTCACAAATTCACAGTATTGGCTAACGCTACTTGATGCTTTGTGATAAAAACTTAAGAGATTACTAAAGAATTGATCACCGAGGAAATAGTTAATTGTAAGCCTGAGAAATGCAGCAATCATTTGAGGAAACTAGCTAATCCAATGCATCTGTCCTGTGGACATCTAAAGCTCGTGGCGTTTAAAGTTGATTAATTTGACGATGATAACGTTGTTTCAGCAGTTTAATCAGAAGACGACAGATTAATATATTGATTAGTATTGATTGAGTATTTGACCTGTGACGTTTTGAAATTGTACAAAAGACAAAGAAAATATTTGTTGGATACAATAGAGCCAAATTAGTTAAACTGCATCGTAAAGCTTTTTTGTACTTTTATGACTCCTCGCTGATGTTGGGGCCAAACGGATAAGTCAACAGAAATGTCAAAATCTGAATTGGGAGATGTAAAACGCCCTTAATTTCACGATTTTTAATATTGCATTGCAAAAGAACATTAGTGACAGTTTAATTTTTTGGACCGTGTTATATCTCAAATGAATTGAAACGTGGCAAGGGGGCTACGATGCACGTCGGGGACTAAAACACTCACCAGCAGTATCTGCCATCTGCAATCTCAAAGGATTGTACACACCTTTACAGTCCGGAATGCGTACATCAAAGAGAAATCAATATCGATCCGAAATGACAGACAGTTTGACTTAAGTGAGAGTTGATTGATACATTCGGGAGTGTTGTCCTTTGTTAGATTGCCAACAATGTATAAAGTTCATAATGGAGTTCCACTTGAGACCATACCATGATGTACTACATCATCCAGCATACTAAGTGGAGGAAGTCTCATGCTGTTTAAAAGCTCTATATTATCTAGACGTACACAGGCAATAGTCCTTCACGTGAAATTCACATGAAATTCACGTGAAGAAATATTGCCTGTGTATACCAGTTAGACACTGTAATGTCGCTATTAGCGAACCGTGTATCAATCCTAGTAATAGACATCTAACGAAAACACAATTGCTTTGATTAAAAGTACCAACATTGGATCATACCGTCGTTATATCTCCTCCAGATCATTTACAATAAACATGTATATCTGGTAAAGGTAAGAGAACACACAGACTGGTGTATGTTTATACCGATATGTTGTACTAAAGACACAATACAGGTATGTAAAAGATTCACCTTCCTTACACACAGGTAAGTTTTATCATAGGTTATCTAGCTTATTATGGAAACATTAAGACAGAACACCATCATGCAGACCGAACCGAATGTCTAACTGAAATTGATAATACGAAGGCAACATAACGGCAAAACATAGGCGTGACAACTATTGAAAAAGTGCTGTGGCAATAACCCAGGCATTCTGGAGGGCTAGCGTCTTATGCGTTATCAACACAACCATCATGTAAACCTAGGTTAAATCGGGTTTAATGTACATCCTGAAAACAGGAGTGGTGAGAAAGGAACAGATCGAATCTGACCTCATATTCCACAAGAAAGGTTTTTGCCGATGAGATCGAGATAGAGACCGTATACCTTTCCCATTACCGTCAACATGTACCATTCCAACCCTGGGATATAGTTTATTTCCGTCAGCAGTCAGCATTTTATCACGATGTAATTTAAAGCTCTTTGTTTACGAGCACATGTCATTTCTTTTAAGCAATATACCCACACCCTAGTGAATGACCTTTTGAAATATTAATGAAATCTTAACAAGCTTCAATCCAAAATGGCTGCATATTGTTGTTTTTTTTCTGATTTGACAAACTCGCATGAAATGCTTCCAGAGAAATAGGTATCTTCCAACTCAGCAGTCCAATTCCAAGATTCCTGTCAGCCAATTTTTCAGCTCAAAATTGATCATGCACAACTTAGGGACCACGAAAATCTGCATGTTATTTGAAAATGATCCATCTAGTACGTTCTTGGAAAGAGCGATGACTATTCCAAATACAAAAATCAAAGATGACTATCTGCTATTTTGTTTTTGTGACCAGTCTTAAATTGAATAAGCACATCTTCGTCGGACCAAAATTAAGCAAGATCATCGACGTACAATGTACAGTACTTCACTAGAAATAGTGATAACAAGTTAAGGATAACCACGTGGGCGATTGGGGCTGAAATGTTGACCTCAGGCAATGAGCGGCGGTTTCATTAAACGTAATGTTGAGACATATTACTGTTAAAAAGAAACTAAGTTGAGTTTTCATCTTTCGTAGCTAGTACAATAAAAAAAATTATCTTTCAGAGTTCAGACCACGAGAAAAGTGTATTTATTTTCACCGTTCCTGACACCGACATCCAATCATTACTCAACACATCCGGGTTGTTGAAGCATGATCATATCACATTTAACGGTACGTATTCATCAGTATACTATCAGCTATTGTTTTGTTGTAGAAGTTTTATGGATTATCGTTAATAATGTATTGTTAGCCCGCACACTGTGCTTTTCTCCCTTTCATTTTCCCTAGTCTTTTCGCTATGCTGCAGTTCGGTGACAACACAGTGAAAGTTTGTTTCAGACTGGCTGTGAGGGTAATGAAACGGCTACATAAAATGTATTTCTGGACTGAGTAACCACCTACTTAAAATTCACTGGTGATTATCACAATGTCTTCAGGTTTCTTATACTGTGTGATAGATCCGTTAATATCCTGTCTTATTTCCACGTGATCATTTTTAGAGGAAATGCTGCATTTTCTCTGAATTCTCTCGTAACTTCTGTGATAATATCTGTCTACTCATTCAATTTCTCACTGACGTTTTCGGTCCATGTAATTTGCTGTCTCTAATTAAGTGTTACAAATACACATTGACACCATTTCCCTGGCCTGCACCATTTTCTGCTCAGGCTTTATTTCCTTTATGACATATTTTAAAAGATAGTTCCTTCTATAAATATACTGATTACTACACATGCATTACATAATCTCATGCTAACTTGAGATCAACTTTTGTCTAGCGTCATCATTTAAGGAAAATGCATATTTCGCCTCGATTGATGGTATGATGACATGTTTGTGTTTGTTTACATTTTAGACTTTCGGTATTCGTTGACATGGTGTGGTGCGTTTTTGACATGGTCGTAATATGAACTGGACATTACTTGAATTTGACCTAGATTTAATTGACGGGAGTTATCGATGCTCTCATGTTTCATTATTCTTTTAAATTTTAAACTATCATTTGTCCATATTTTGCACTTGCATCATCAATTACCGTTTTCCTGTTCATATTACACAAATGTTCAATGACCGCTATATTTACATATCAAGCTTAACATATCACGGCGTAGGTGTTGTAGTCATCTTGTTGAGTTGTGTTTGTTATGGTTTTCATATTGCGATCAATATCGATATTTATTGCGGTATAATTTTATGTTGTTGAAGACGAAACAAAAAGCCAATTGAATATTCCATTTGAAGTTAGATTATGAATTAACATTATAATAAAATAGTGTTCTCGCAATGCTTGCCATAACAAAATGCATAGAAACTACCATTAGGACAATCGAAATTAAGCGGGATGCTTACAGCGTAACAATCGTTTAAGAATAAGCTAAAATATATGTACGTTTACGGTTTTGCGATGTTGTACTGTATTATTACTTCGATTCTATGTTAAATAGTTAATAAATAACTGTTACAGTAGTATGGAAGGAAACATATGACAAAGTAAGGGACATTCTCTCTCAACGAGGCGTCTCGCCATACACGGAAGTACTCTCCTCTGGAAGTGACGTTTACTACACAGAGAATGTTCCGGATGTTCCGTATGTATATATAAGCTTTAATAGATAATGCTTATTAGTATAACAGCTATTACTCAAGGCTCGCACGATTAACATATCTCGTTCAATGTATCTTAATGCTAACTGGATTACTCTGTACAAATGTGTAATACGTCATACTAGTACTGTATTCTGATGACGTAGCAACAATTTTGCTTCCTTTGATGATTACATACTTTATATAAGAGGTAACATACCTACTGGTCACAACATATATAGGGACGGTTTTAGGACATATTTGTATTATGTTATGAAAAATGTTCATTTTTTTTTTAAATTTTATAATTGGTAATTATCATTTGTTACTGATGAAGTTTCATATAATACATTAATAATGAAACTTTATTCGGTATTTTTGTTATCAAAATGTCACATGGATTCTATCATCTACGACCATACGTGGCTTACTCACCAACAGTTACGATGAATTTACCAACAAATATATTTATCAACCTGCTTTTTGTACTTACTATCATATATTTCTTGACATACATCACGCAATTACTGCAATCAGAGTGATAACTTTCAACTCTGGCAGATTAGCTTGTTTTCTGTTTTAATATGAATTATGTCAGTTTCATGAAAAAAAGACAAAATCGAGTATCGGAAAATATCGGTTATGGATATATTCCTATAGATAATTACTGAACATTCCAAATATGTTTTAAACTCATACAGGTCTTCTGACTATTTTTTTTTTGGACAATATGGTACTTTATTGTAGTACTCTACCCAGCGTTAGAATATTGTTTTAGACAATACATGTATGATTCTTTATTGCAGAACTCTACCAGATGGATTCTCTACCCGGTCCCTCGTCCCAACTGATTATGAATTGATAATTTCTGGAGTGGAGTACAGAAACGCTAATTACGTCAAAAGCGTGAAACGAATCTTGGCAGTTGGTACTGTGAGTGTGGGTGTGGAGGAGGTTAAATCAGGGGAACTGGTCGCCTGGTCGCTACAACAGATATATGGCTACCTGGGGATGACATTCGTCCGACCAGAGTTCAGGAACAAGGGCTTAGGCAAATATGTTACAGCTAGTCTCGCGAGACAGATGATCGACAATAATGGATTCTGTATGGCGGCCATAGGTGGACTGAATTCAATCTCTATAAATATGCACATAAAACTAGGATTCAAACAAATGAATCGCTTATTTTATTCAGGACTATTTCGAGCTAAGCAATCTACATCATATGCTACAGCCGCAATTATGAGCTGTTCTTGAATGTACATTGTCGTTTTATATTGTAAAACATGTCAAATTGCTGTTTCTTTCATCTTAACATCAAATGATATAGAAAGTTTATCTTTAATTATTTTAATCTGATATAAATATAATTGAAAATAAAGTTCTCTACTTTATCTAATCAGCTTTTGTTTACTTAATATCTCCTTGCGACGATGTCAGGGAGAAGCGGCTAATCCTGGCATGCGACGGGATTTTATCGCTTGTGATGCCTTGTTGTTTTATATATATTTTTTTCTTTTTTTTTTTAGTTCCAGACAAACATATACATCAATACTCTCTTAATTACGTACGTGTAATCAATTTTTATGAATACTCATATTTTAAATCTACTATTACATTCTTAATTATTGGGCAGTACAGTGTATGTAGAATTGAAACAATCAACAAATGAATATATTGACTGGAGCTAATTGAAAAATGGGATTGGGGGATAGTTTGGATAAAAAGTAGAAGCTGATTTAGAAAAGGAAATACAAAGATAAGAGAGAAAGAAACATAAGAGGAAGGAGATAAGAAGGAACGAGATTTCCGACGAAAGCAAAGGCAATTTCTGAAAGGGTGACAAAAAATAACTGACTATTGCTAATAAAACATTGTTGTTTTAGATTTGATTCAATGCGACAATGACCAACATAGACAAATCTATCCTGGGCCATTATTTGGTCGTTATTGTACATAGAAGTATCTTTACACTCTACGAGAAGACACGTCTATCAGGACTTGCATCAGGGCTCTTAATGGACGTAGGTACAATGTATTACACCAATGGCGAAATAAATTACCGGGTATATATAGACGTATATTAACCACTGTTGTTGGGCCCGATGGTAGCACACGAGGGGTTATTTGTTACACCATGTCTTGAAAATCAGCATCTGCTGGCTCGTTCAACGTAAGATCGATTGGTAAAAAAAAAATTATTGCTATTATGTTCCTAAGATAGTGTGTAAATATATCTTTTAACTCTGACTCACTTTTGACATTTAGCTTCCACCTGTGTGTGTGTTCCGTTACATACTGAGGTCATCAAAAGTATATATAGATCGTTTTTTAACTGAGCACTAAATGCGATGCAAGAGGAAATATTACTGGTCCATTTCGAAGTCACTTTGATTTTACAGGGAATATGACGTGTTAATGTGCTTTCGACACGATATTTATGTGAAATTGGTTTGCCCCGTGTAAATGGGTAAGTCGTATGAACGCATGTCGGTTCGTATGAACGCATGTCGGTTCGTATGAACGCATGTCGGTCCTGAATTTATCACACAAATCGACTCGACTGGCCATGAAGGTGTTATAAACCAATTTACACGCCATACATCACGTGAAAAACAAACTACAACAAGCACAAAAACACCACATTCATTCTGATCAGCGTTGAATGCTATGTTCCAAATTTTGACCTCATCGTTATTGTTTAATGATAAAATGTAAAACCACCGAAATAATTACAAAAACATTTTGGTATATTTTTCGGGTAACTAATTACGCGAATTCAGCGACCTCATGAAAAAACAAAAACAGATAAAAAAAAAACAAAGAAAAAAAACAACAAAAAAAACCGTAATATTAGCTAGGGTCGGTGACTTGCATGTACTAAAAATCATCAGTAATTCAATTTTAAATTAGATTATTTATATCTATGACACTAATCCAGAAATGGTAAGCTGCATGTCTGTAGCTTTAATGTACAAGTTTTAATATCGATTATAAAGTATCTTAAATACACATTTCCCCCAAAAAACGGTTCGAAAAAAGGGAAATCGGACTGTACCAATTACCAGATTTCAACTACATGTTATTTGAAAATAATTATTTCCTTTTCATGTTAATGCTTCTATATCAATTAAAGAATTGTGTGAGGAATGTAAATGGCCTATACACTGTGTGTCATGTGATGTAAAAACTAGTTCTTAGTTAGACTTTGTACTTGTCTCAGTCAGATTGCCGTTATAGATAATTAGTTATGTAACTTACTACCATGCATTACTATCATCTACGATCATGATGGCCAGCCATGTTAAACAGAACATTCCCTAACGGATACTCGACAGTAAATACCATTCCCACTCATTATATTTTATAAACCTGGTTATATATACCCACAACAGAAATAATAGGAGTGGGGAGTATTTTTGTAATCCTGTACCTTAAACATTTAGTATAAACCGTAGTTTATTTCATAAACATAAAACCACAATATACAATGAATCTTTTATTGCAAACAATGAAAAGGAATCTAAAAACAAGGTGTTAAAATCACACTATCAATACATTTCAGTCACTGAACTAGAAGAAAAAAATACAACTATTGCATTAATTGAAGGTTATCGATTGATGAGAAACACGTTTATTATTTCTAATAAAACTGTATCATATTTTCGAATACGTCAATATCAATCATGTCACTTCAGTCACCTTCTGAATGTTTCATCTGTGTGCAAGATTTCAATGTACAAATAGCTAGACAAGTGTCTCGAGAGAACAAATAGCCACACAGGTGTCTCGAGAGGACAAATAGCCACACAGGTGTCTCAAGAGAACAAATAGCCACACAGGTGTCTCGAGAGGACAAATAGCCACACAGGTGTCTCAAGAGGACAAATAGCCACACAGGTGTCTCAAGAGAACAAATAGTCACACAGGTGTCTCGAGAGGACAAATAGCTAGACATGTGTCTCGAGAGGACACATATGTAGACATGTGTCTCGAGGGAACAAATAGACACACAGGTGTCTCGAGAGGACAAATAGCTAGACATGTGTCTCGAGAGAACATATATGTAGACATGTGTCTCGAGGGAACAAATAGACACACAGGTGTCTCGAGAGGACAAAAAGCTAGACATGTGTCTCGAGAGAACAAATAGCCACACAGGTGTCTCGAGAGGACAAATAGCTAGACATGTGTCTCGAGAGAACAAATAGCCACACAGGTGTCTCGAGAGGACAAATAGCTAGACATGTGTCTCGAGAGAACATATATGTAGACATGTGTCTCGAGGGAACAAATAGACACACAGGTGTCTCGAGAGGACAAAAAGCTAGACATGTGTCTCGAGAAAACAAATAGCCACACGGGTGTCTCGAAAGGACAGATAGCTAGACATGTGTCTCGAGAAAACAAATAGCCACACGGGTCTCTCGAGAGGACAAATAGCTAGACTTGTGTCTCGAGAACACAAATAGCCACACGGGTGTCTCGAGAGGACAAATAGCTAGACATATGTCTCGAGAGAACAAATAGCTAGACAGGTGTCTCGAGAGAACAAATAGCCACACAGGTGTCTCGAGAGGACAAATAGCTAGACATATGTCTCGAGAGGACAAATAGCTAGACATGTGTCTCGATGGAACAAATAGCCAGACATGTGTCTCGAGAGGATAAATAGCCAATCATGTGT
The DNA here is from genome assembly GCF_902652985.1 of Pecten maximus. NCBI lineage: Eukaryota > Metazoa > Mollusca > Bivalvia > Pectinida > Pectinidae > Pecten > Pecten maximus. Next base: position 35,163,756 of record NC_047024.1, on the reverse strand, counting down.
CTCGAGTGAACAAATAGCCAGACATGTGTCTCGAGAGAACAAATAGCCGGACATTTGTTTCGAGAGGACAAATAGCTAGACATGTGTCTCGAGAGAACAAATAGCCAGACAATTGTCTCGAGAGAACAAATAGCCAGACATGTGTATCAAGAGAACAAATAGCCAGACATGTGTATCGAGAGACCAAAAAAGCCAGACATGTGTCTCAAGAGAACAAATAGCCATACAGGTGTCTCCAGAGCACAAATAGACGCACAGGTGTCTCCAGAGAACAAATAGCCAGGTATGTGTCTCGAGAGGACAAATAGCCAGACATAGTGTCTCGAGAGAACAAATAGCTGGACATGTATCTCAAGAGGACAAATAGCCAGACAGGTGTCTCGAGAGGACAAATAGCCAGACAGGTGTCTCGAGAGAACAAATAGCCAGACATGTATCTCGAGAGGACAAATAGCAACACATGTATCTCGAGAGGACAAATAGCCAGACAGGTGTCTCGAGAGGACAAATAGCCAGACATGTATCTCGAGAGGACAAATAGCCAGACATGTGTCTCGAGAGGACAAATAGCCACACAGGTGTCTCGAGAGGACAAATAGCCAGACAGGTGTCTCGAGAGGACAAATAGCCAGACATGTGTCTCGAGAGGACAAATAGCCAGACAGGTGTCTCGAGAGGACAAATAGCCAGACAGGTGTCTCGAGAGAACAAATAGCCAGACATGTGTCTCGAGAGGACAAATAGCCAGACATGTGTCTCGAGAGGACAAATAGCCAGACAGGTGTCTCGAGAGGACAAATAGCCAGACAGGTGTCTCGAGAGGAACAAATAGCCAGACATGTGTCTCGAGAGGACAAATAGCCAGACATGTGTCTCGAGAGGACAAATAGCCAGACATGTGTCTCGAGAGGACAAATAGCAGACAGTTTCGAGGACAAATAGCCAGACAGGTGTCTCGAGAGGACAAATAGCTGGACATGTGTCTCGAGAGGACAAATAGCTAGACATGTATCTCGAGAGGACAAATAGCCAGACAGGTGTCTCGAGAGGACAAATAGCTAGACATGTGTCTCGAGAGGACAAATAGCTAGACATGTATCTCGAGAGGACAAATAGCCAGACAGGTGTCTCGAGAGGACAAATAGCTAGACATGTGTCTCGAGAGGACAAATAGCCAGACAGGTGTCTCGAGAGGACAAATAGCTGGACATGTATTTCGAGAGGACAAATAGCTAGACATGTATCTCGAGAGGACAAATAGCCAGGTATGTGTCTCGAGAGGACAAATAGCCAGACAGGTGTCTCGAGAGGACAAATAGCCAGGTATGTGTCTCGAGAGGACAAATAGCCAGACAGGTGTCTCGAGAGGACAAATAGCCAGGTATGTGTTTCGAAACTTTCACCAACTGAAGAACTTTCATAAATATCCGAATTACAAATGATGTAAAAGTAGGAAGATGATAATTCTGTATCACATTTGTGCCGTAATAAGTGGAGAACAATCCAATTAGCAGTCGATTTGAATGGGTATTTTGATAGTTTTGACTTAACACAATTACATTAAAATCACCAATAATCACCAGTAATCAGGAGACCTCAGTAATACACTGTATATGCAATCTATAGAACGAGAGATATGATTCCACCCAGAAATGAGTTCAGGGGTCTACAGAATCTACCGTACAATACGGATTTGTTTTCAAAGAACAGTTTTATCTATATACATTATAAAGTCGGGTATTCTAAATCTACTTTCCTTTTAACCGATATATTATCTTTAACATACACAGTTATGCCTCCATCTGACTTGTCCTCCCTACAGTAAAAACATAAGGTTAAAAAAGCCCGGAAATGTCAAATCATCATTTAAATCGTCAGATACTCTGACAACGTAACTATGTCATTAAGACTTTTGGTTCAATCTTAAAACTTAATACGTGCAAAAAGTACTTTTTTGTCAAACACCGATAAAGCTATAAGGTGGTTGATTTAAAATGAATAAATATTCGAGGCGGAAGATGAGAGCGGGTCAAGAGTTTTTGACATCACATACAAGAATAGTGAAATAATTACAAGTATTGTCGTCAAATGTGTTGCACTTAAAAAAATAACCGTAAACAAATTAATATGTGTAGCTTATGTCCATTTATACATTTTTTTTATTGGTAAAATGTTATATTTGCCCGAAAAAATGAATTGTAACCAACTACGAAACAGCTCCAATATTATTGAATTTTTAAAATTCGAAAACGTCTGACTTCATATCGCACTAGAAAATAGAATATTTCTCAATAAGATTATGATGTCCACTATAAAATTCCACCTTAGTCTTCATTAAATTGGGTCGTGATAGTACAAACACGCCCATGGTATGGAATCAACATGTCAACACCGTAGGTAGGGGACGCAGACATGCTACTCTCTAGAAATTGGAAATTGAAATTGAAATTAATTTAAATTATCACGCTTATCATAGAGCTTAGTTGTAGGTTGTCCCTGGTGTAAAGACCAAGATAAGACATGCGTGTTGAAGAGTCTGTAGTGTCCTTTATTTTAAATTTTTAGGGGTATGTCTCATTGTCCTGGCCAATAAAGGCTATTATTTTAAAAGGAAAACAATACATCGTCAATATATAGAGGATCTGTCATGAGTTTCCCTTCATATTAGATTTATGATACGAGTTTTGAATTTTTTATTTTTGCGAGCCTCTGGCGAGCAAAAATAAAAAATTCTAAACGAGTATCATAAATCTAATATGAAGGGAAACGAATGACAGATTCTTTTTATCATATGACGTTTTCTTTCATCGTTCCCCATCAAAAACTGATTCTCTCTTTTGCCTTGAATCGTCACATCTCAACCAAATCACCCGAACCTTCGAAGTAGGTCAATTATACCGACGAGAGAAGAAATAGTTCTAACACAACTGACTCTTGAAAAGGATTCATTTTATTAAATACACATCTCAAAACAAAATTTCAGCATTTTTTCATTTAATCTATAATAGATAAATTGTCCTTGGTGTTTGAAACAATGACGAAAATATTTTAGTTTGAAAGTACATGGGCGACTGTTTTTGATGTGACGAAGCCGTGACGTCACTTGGCGCGATAATGGAGGCTTCGTTGTACAAATGTCTATTCGCTGTCGCTGTCGTACAGAACCATTGTACGGCGCCTTTTCACTGCTTTGTGTTTATCCTCGTCCTCGCGGGAGTTTATGGAGATGTGAAATGTTCCACCGTGAATATTCCCACTGAACATTGTGTTCAGACTGCCGTGAAAAGCGACGTTGGATACCGATTTGTTGGCAGTGTTGTTTGTGTTGACATTACACGTGTTTGTCGACGACAGTGTCAGCATGTTATTCTGAGTAACCGTTGAAGGCAAGTTGTAACAAACTACATTGCCGTTTTTCATGAGGATTTTATTAAATAATGTTATTATTTGTTTATTTGAAAAGAATCTAGACTAGATATGTCTCATCGGACAACGCAACCGCAATTTTCTATCGCCTGTATCGGAGTTAAAATATGTTGCTAGGGATCATAAAATAGATGTTTGCTAGGCCTAATTAACATCTTATAGTATAAATATAATTAAAAAAACTTAGGCTGTGTACATCTAGGATTTTATCTTTGATTGTACAACATGTTCTGTTAATACTAATAGACCGATTTGTCGTTCAGTTGATTTTTTTTCAAAGTTTACAAGCACTAGTCGCCATTTTTACGAGTCGTAGTAAAAAGAAGTAGGTCGTTCCCACGCGTATGAATACAGTTCTCACGGAACCAGCCAATCAGCGTACGTAGGCTAGCGAAAGGTGTTATTACACTGGTGTCATAAAGAAAATTTACGTGATGGGTTTATGACACCGTATATAACGGTAGTCATATGATAAATCTTAATATGAATTAGATGAACTATTTTCCTGTTATGACAAGCTCTTCAATATAATCAGCCTCGTCAAAAGAGTAAGTATCTGTATTTCTTCTGGGCTCTTATAACGCCGTTAACCTGTCTGGAAAAGACAGCTCTTATTACAAGATTGGTCCGTTTTTGTATTATTTAACGTCCTATCAACAGCTATGGTCATTTAAGGACGGCCCTCCCCAAAACAATTTATTGCAATATCGATTGGACACACCCTGTAGAATTTCAAATAAATGACATATTCTTTAACATCTTACAAAGACCTTTCAACTAAGTTGCATGATAAGCGTAATGATTTCATCATCTTTATTTTTGATTTTTCCATTTCCAGATAGTAGCCTTCCTCCTTTTCCTACCTATGATTTTCACATATACGTGTTGATTCAATATCCAACGGGGGCCGCGGTGGCCGAGTGGTTAAGGTGTCCCGACACTTTGTCACTAGCCCTCCACCTCTGGGTTGCGAGTTCGAAACCTACGTGGGGCAGTTGCCAGGTACTGACTGTAGGCCGGTGGTTTTTCACCGGGTACTCAGGCTTTCCTCCACCTCCAAAACCTGGCACATCCTTAAATCACCCTGGTTGTTAATAGGACGTTAAACAAAAACAAAACAAACCAATCAATATCCAACGACATTCCGTGATAGATATTGATTACTGACTCAAAAATATAACATTCGTGTATCGAGAGACACGGGACAGTTTAATGGACGACATCATGTCAAAATATTCTATTTCCTTTTGCGATATGAGGTGATTTGGTTATGCATTGTTTATCGCCCCTGTGTGCGAAATGTATGCATATAGTGTAGATTGTGTGTTTTGGGAGGCTTCGGATTTTTCGCGTGATAGCACGAAATGATGTCGATTTTACAGTGCTATCTCACTGAAGCATACTGCCGAAGACATCAAGCAGAACACAACGGGCGAACCGGTCGTCCCACTCTTTAAATGTTGAGCGTTAAGCAGGAGTAGAATGTTAAGTGGTCAACTGCGCTACCACGTGGGCTTTTAGTGGTACTCCGATATCCTTCCACAATGAGACCCTCGTGCGCTTCCATCGAGCCAAAAGGCGTGATTGATATAAGTTGACATAACTTTTTTCACAATTCTTCTAAAATATGCCTAACGATCATTCAATGGGACAGAAAGTACCATTCTTACACCCTATATGTAGGGCACCTCATTACAAGAGAAAAGGAGGGTTCGTAAGTAAGTTCGAAACAGGTAATTATTGTTTTGATACGGTACATTTAATTAACTAACGATTGTTAGAGATTTATTAAAATCCTTCTTCCAAATCCACAATGAATTAATTCCACATTCGGAGTTTCCCAGTGCCTCCTAACCTGACCTAATAGCACTAAGAATGGTAGTATGAAGTTAACGTTCATTAAATGGTATCCAGAAAAATTGCAGTATTCCAGAATGATAAGCCAGTACTTGGTCTTAAGAAAACGGAGATAACGTTAAGGTATAGGCTTCCCTGGTTTTCAAGTAAGCCAAGGTTTCTTTTGCAAACGGGAAATGTAAAAATTTATAGCCAAGGGTCAAGCTATGACTTATCTACAAGCACAACCACAGACCTGTCATGTAGATCACTAAGGCGTTGTTTTGACATTGGGATCATGAAATACACCTATTCTCTATCATAGATATGTATTACTTTAATATTGTGTTGTGGTGTGTGTGTGGTTTGCCGGTATCAGTGTTTTAGGGCAAATAAATTAGCTAAGTTAATAAACTTTCAAAAAGGAAAAAAAAAGATTTAATAACCTCTAGAGATTTCTCCAGGCTGCTATTTAATTAGGATGAAATGAAGATTTATCGTAAACTGTCTATTCTCTATGAAATCGACAGCTTTAACATTGCTACGTTAAACAAACATGTTTTGGTAGATTACCATATTCGCAAGCCAATGTCTCATAACTTCGTATTCATATTTTTTTCTGTCTATTCTCTACAATGAAGTATTGATTTTCTGTTGTTTCTTTTTTATCATTATTATCATCATTCATGGCTTCGTTTCAAGCGACGCTGAGTCAGTGCTTAATAAAATGGTATCTTTATGAGATATCGTGTAACTTTACTACATTTGTATATATTTTATGTTTATAAATAAAATATGATTTGTTCAGAGGATACAATTAAAATTTGATGACATACATCTTTTATCAGATATCTGATATAAGGACTGCACGAAAGACACAAGTGAATAACCCCTTAAAGAGCGTAATTAGTAAGAGATACATCATATCCAAATAACGGACACAACACTGAACCATACAGCTGTTTCTCTACGCTCTCTACCTGGTCTGTGGCTCCCGAGAGGCTGAGAAATGGACCGGTCTGTGCTGACGTGGGTAAGAATGTTTTACCCTTATTACTCTGAATGACAAACGATTAGGTCTCTCCTATGTTGTTCAGTGATGTAGTCACCAGCTACTACCTCAATATCAAATGGCTGCTCACGGGGCGATGAACCCAACAAACAACCATACAGCTGTTTCATCCTTACATGTCTCCTCAATGCTACAAGGGACATCAAACAGCTGTTTCTTCCTTACATGTCTCGTCAGTGATACTAGAGACATCATACAGCTGTTGCATCCTTCATCTAGGCAGTGCTACAAGAGATATACCGCTGTTTCATCCTTACAGGTCTCGTCAGTGATACAAGAGACACTATACAGTGGTTTCATCCTTACATGTCTCGTCAGTGATACTAGTACTAGGAGCATCATACAGCTGTTGCATCCTTCTATGTCTTATCAGTGCTACAAGGGACATCATACAGTTGTTTCATCCTTCGTCTCGTCATTGATATTAGTGACATGATACAGCTGTTTCATCCTTCTAGGTCTCGTCAGTGATACTACAGACCAAGATTGTTAATATTCAGAAAAAGACAAATCAAGACATGAGTTGTTAGAAGAAATCATAGACCACAAAGTGGTTTCTTATAAAGAATCATTCTTAAATGTAGGTCAAAGATGCCAGTCAAGGTAAAAGTACCACCAGAATGGTATTGTGATAAGCAAAGTATAGGTCAAATATAAAGCCCTCTCTTGTACTGTGACCAAGGTTAATTTTCAAACGTAGGTCAAAGGTCAATGTTGGCGGGTCACCAAGTATAGCATCAATGGAAAGGTCTTGCCTTAAGGAACACATGTAAAATACCTAAGCTATGTATTCAGTAATACATTAAAACACAATGCTTTTATAAAAAAAAAACGTTCACTTAGATATCTATGGACGACGCCGACGCATAAGATATAGCAATAGATCCCTTGGACTTGGTCCCTACGAGTTAAAAACCAAAGAGCCAAAACAGGACTGATATCGCTCCTAGACCTCTAATGGATGTATAAACCAAATAAGAAGGGTGTGGACTTACAAGCTTTCCAAAACTAACCCCCCCCCCCCCCCCCCCCCCCAATCTTTAAAGTGGGGTTTTGTGTCCAAAAAAGTAAGTCCACTAAATGTTTTTTTTCTGCATGATTTTGCCACAGCATCACTCCTGGATCTCTAATGAATGTATAAACCAAATTAGAAGGGTGATAGGTGTATACCTTTGGACTTACCCCCAAAACTTTAAAGTGGGTTTTGGTTTCAAAAAAGTTAAGTCCACAAAATGGTAAAATACGAAAAAATCACAATTTTTTCTGCATGATGTAATGTCATATAATTTTTGATAATGATTCACAAATGTTTCATATTTTATTTTCACAACATTAAGATAACTTCATTTCAAATATATGAAAAGTTTAAAACATTCATATAAAACCACACATATTATATTAAGTTCTTTGATATTGGTTAGTTCTATGAACATGATTTTAACCTGAAAAACAAACAACTGTTGATTAGGCTAATGAACCCAGGTATGGACCTGATCAAAAGGCTATAATCACAACGGTGTTTACTTCACACGCTATTAGAAGTTCACTCTACAATAGGTATTAAAACACTGAACTAATTTTAGAAATGTGCTACAATAGGTATTAAAACACTGAACTAATTTTAGAAATGTGCTACAATAGGTATTAAAACACTGAACTAATTTTAGAAATGTGCTACAATAGGTATTAAAACACTGAACTAATTTTAGAAATGTGCTACAATAGGTATTAAAACACCTGAACTAATTTTAGAAATGTGCTACAATAGGTATTAAAACACTGAACTAATTTTAGAAATGTGCTACAATAGGTATTAAAACACTGAACTAATTTTAGAAATGTGCTACAATAGGCATTAAAACACTGAACTAATTTTAGAAATGTGCTACAATAGGTATTAAAACACTGAACTAATTTTAGAAATGTGCTACAATAGGTATTAAAACACTGAACTAATTTTAGAAATGTGTCCTTTTATATATATTTAACAATAAAAGAAGTCTGCATCCGGTTCCATACTTACGGCTTTTTAATGTGACAAATGTTAAAAGGAACAAAACAAATATACATATTTTTATACGTTAACACTGTTAATATATTCCAAAAGTGCATAAATCTACAATAGGCATTACATATCTTGTAAAACGTACACACACCTGAACAAATATCATTTGCTATACAAACAGACACATACATTACAGGACGGGGAAAATTCAGCATCACTGGTCCCTTGGGCAAGTTTTTGTTCATAAGTACTTGTCCAAAGGTGAAGCAAAGGGGTCACATTATAGTGAATAAGCAATATTTTACTCTAGGAAAAAGGCAAAACTTACGAGAAATCTTACATTTGCCAATCAGCCAAGTAGTCACCAATATTTACCTGCCCAAAGACCCGATCTACTGGCACTGGATTATCAGACCTGGGTTTTTTTCTTCTCGCCCTCTCATATATATTCTATAAATGAATATCCACACTTTGTCGATATATGTGAAATACCATTGGTAGCATGTATTGTCACATAAATCAATTATCAATGTTACTAAGATGGCGCCTCATCACAGTCGCCTTACACAAACCGAACTGTCGTTTCGGAGCCGGCATGGCTTCCTGCATAGAGACAGTGAGGCTTTTCTCGATATTGAACTGGATCATATCACCTTTCGTCTGGAACTTAACTGTTCCTCCTAGCACTAATATGTTGCCTTCAAATTCACAAATGCCATAGTCTTTTCTTGGAAAGTTCGTTATCCTGCCATTAACGGGTGGTCGTTTGTTTGCTCCTGGGTCGTACCGCAGCACATCGCCATTTTTGCAAACAATGTAAAGTGTATTCTCGACCACCACCGCCTTATATTGGATGTTTGGCTCCACTGGCAAGACCTGGTATTCCGCACCGGAGAGATTGTCCTTTGCATCGAAATATTGAACTCGATTGACCTGATTTCCTTTTAAATCCAGACCACCAACGACATAGATAGTCTGACCCAGAACGACACACGAAGCTGACCTCACGGGAATAGCTAGAATATGATTTCCACTTGTTTTCCATTTGAATGTGGTCAAGTCAAATATGTCTATGGTCCGATATGGACTCGACTGTGGAGTGTCGTATCCACCAAAAACATACAAGTTGTTCCGAACAATCGCCATACAATGCCGTTGTCTTTTATTTGGCATTTCCGGCATGTTCTCCCATACGTTCCGCTCTCCGTCGTAACGTAAAAAAGCTGTCTTGCGTGTAGTTCCGCCGGTAACATATATGTGCACACCTCCAGAACACACTGCGAAATCGAATCCCACATCGAAAGGTAGAGCAGTCAATGTGAACCACTTTTTCTGAGGAAAACTGAAACATTGCACATCTCGGTTGGTCTCATCCTCAGATCCACCGATCACGACAATCGACTCATCGCTGAATGTGACATGTTTTGCTACTGAATTACAGCGAAAGACACGCTGGTCCTTCATTGACTGTACTGCTCTCTGATATGCCGAGTGCTTGTGTATATCTCCAAACTGTTCTCGAACCACGATAGCCTCGATGTCTCGCACATCCATCGGTAGGGTGTTTAAGGCGTTCATGATCTCATCGATGTAATCAACACGATTGTCAAAATCTGCGTTTATCCACAACATGACAGCCCTACAAATAACAGTTGTGTCTGGGCAATTCACATTCTGGCCATTCAGAATGTTTAGAATGTACTCTTTCCTGTTCAGGGCCAAGAAATCTTCACTATAGCAGATCTCTGGAAAGTGTTTCTTTACTAAAGAGAGCGCCAATGCCTCTAGCTCGCCAAAACCATGAATTGATGCTGTTTGCCAAACGGCAAGGCAGTTGGTTTTGTTTAAATTAATCGACAGAAACTTTAGACATGCGGCTTTTAAAGAAGCCATCTGAAAGTGGGCTGCGCTGTCTAGTAGATGTACAGCGGAGGACATGTCTATAGCAGATTCTCCAGTATAAATGAACTGAAGAACCTTCTCACAGATGTCCACGTCCTTGCTGATGTTCCAAGCTGTTAGATCAACTTCGCTAGTCATTGACTCCTGTAAACAATAAAAGACAAAATAAAGACAAAATAAAGAACAGGAATTGGATTTATTTCATTAATTCATTAATTAATTAGACAAAATAGTCCTGTAAAGTAAACAGAAACGTAATTATTCAAATTACTACTAGAGGTCTAATTACATTGAACGTCTTTGAAGACGAGTCGACCAAGTTGAAGCAGCCATTAGTATTTCTAGCTGGGCGATTTAGTTAAGAAAATCGTGAATTCGAGGCTCCGTCAAGGCACATGTAAAAAGCTGTAGACACAATGCAGTGCTTTTACCCCAGTTTTACAGCCGATTTGGGGTACTTTCCCGGTTAAATTTTTTTGCACATCTCTCCCACATTTTGCCCGAATAGATGTCTATAACCAATGGCCTTAAAGGATCAACTTTTCTTCAATGGAAACTCAATTTTATCACATGAACACATTTACAATAATATCATACTGAATCACACATTTAATAGCATAATATCAATAACATGATTTCATTTATAGGGTCACATGTCGTAAAATACCAAATTTCTACTTTTCGCGATATAAAAATATATTATTAAAAAATAAAGGGGGAAAAAGGCATAGACACTTGCAATGTATCATGCTTGTTGGTGCCAAGGTTAAAGATGTGTAATATGTAAATATAGACCTTATTGTAAATATTGAGTTTTAGATTTAAATGATTTGACACACCTCCATTGGACTATCAAACATGCATTCAAAGAATTCTGACATAGCCGCCAGTACGACGCGGTGACAGGAGTACGTTCGATCACCACATCTAATCGTGACGTCACTGTATTTTCCGTCCAGCCTCAGGCGGTTCAGGCCAGAAGTTAAGTCCGTTGAATAATCTGACAAAGCCATATCTGGAAAAGAGCGAAATGTGATGAATGGCTTCTTATCAAATATCAGCTTAGATTACTGATTCTAAAATAGCAATCCGATATGATCATTGAATTAATAGCGCCGATATATACAGACAAGTTAATTGCCTAATTTTCGAGGTAATCCGCCCCTTTATCAAGACACAAGTGAATTACAAACGATCACATACAGACATAGGACATGGAACAAATACAGAAATCTATTAGATAAACTACAATATCGTGTTTGTGTTGATTTATTGTACTGTAGAGTATAGCTATATATTTTTTTTTCTCAGATTCCCAGAATCATGAGCGGCAGAGATCCGTGATCATCATCGCTGGGTTGCCGGCGTTGCTTCTGGATTCCGATGAATTGGTCTTTACTGCATTTACTACTTAATCCATACTAGACCACATTAGTGGTGGGCCGATGATAAAAAATAATCGAAAATTAGTCAGAAAAAAACAACCCATCATCGATGACGATTTTAAAAACAACGGCTAATACGTGCAATAATTGTACTTAAAATGGACATAAATCTACAAAAGGGCAATTCTGTGATTAATTTAGAAAACCGAATATAATCGATCGATTTCGAGTTTCCAATTATCGATTCTGAAAGTGAAACCGATTCCCATCATTAGAAAACAATTTCCAAAAATGTATCCTGTGTAAGATAGTTTTTGAAAATAGTCACGCAAACATATATACATTTTGTATGTCCTTTTTCAAGTTTGGCTAGAAAAAATAATGTTATGCAATAAAACCAGATTTTATACACTTTAGTGAGAGGTATATTAAAAGTTCATTAAACATTTTTTTTGTCTTATGAAAAAATTTTTTTCTTGAGTCCAAAAAAAATTCCCATAGGGCTGTTCAATATTATTCAATCTTCTTATAAGATCAACCTGAACTGCTCAGTACTGTTAAAATTCCTTCCTCTTAAGCTTGGAAAACGTTCTAAGAAATCTAAGATACTCGAAAGTGAAAGTAAAAGTTGACCGCAGTAGGTAAACACAGCGCCATTACAAACATTTTATAACGCGTCCACACGTTCTAGCCATCTTAGTAGACTGTAGATATCTAGGTCTATAACCATCTTATAGTGTCCAAGTTGCTAAGGCCTTTTTTTTCTTTCTTTCTTTCTTTTCTTTCCTGGGTCGATACACAGTCATATATATACATGAACAAGTTTTCAAAGGATAGAAAACCTGCTGTCTAATGTAGATCTATTCGCTATTCAGTCTTTAACCTATATACACGCACATGTACTTCTAAATTCAGAGGTGTAATTAACACATGTTTTGTTAACGTTTAAAAACAAGGAACCTAATATCTATTCGTTTTACATCTGGTGAGTTGTAATTCCTACTTTCGTTTTCGAAAATTAATACATTCATGACTATATAAGAATTTTAAATCTAAATCCAGAGATATGTACCTTGACTTCATACTCTACCCTTACAATACATAACCTTATGATTTTAACATACTCACAACATTTCGATATATTTGATGGAGAATTAAGCCCTACAAGCTACTCACCATTCGCATACTCCGTTGAATTATAGCGGTATGAGTTATCTCCTTGCAACTTCCTGTACAGAATGTGAGGCACATCGACGGGGAAACATTTGTTTACTTGTCACTACATGTGTTTTTATTACTAATTATTTGCATTCAAGCTGCAATGTAAAGTTCTAATAAGCAACAGAGAATCGAACTGAAAAATATCAGGATTTTTTCGAGACTGACTAGAATCACACAAGTAATCAAATATAAATTATATTCAGTTTATGTAATGTCAAATTCGCGACTTTCAAATTTCATTAATTTCGAAAAACTTCAGGCATTGATGCCAATATTTCCTCGTTGTCGGTTTTACTGATGACAAGAGTTTTATTGGTCATACTCGCATTCATCAAAATGTGTCTCACAGAACATGATGGCACCACGGCATGTCTGTCATTTAAAAGGCGGTAGCGAAAATCGACATTCGTGGCCTCAAAATAAACCCCCCGTATGATTTCATGTCCTTTTTCAAATGTCGCCCCCCAACTGTCTTTTGTCTTCCTTTTCAGCTTTTCGGGCGGACTTTCAGCTCTGAATAAATAAAAGTCTTCATTAGGGTCGTCTGTGTATACAGCCAGTATGCTACCGGGCTGACATAAATCAAGTAATCCGTGTGGTTCTTCCTCCGTATCATCTACATCGACTTCTGCGTCGTTGACATTTTCCCGGCTGATGTTTGCTGTCGTTGTTTTCCCGACATGTTGATTAACACAAGATCCATAGTTTCCCTCGATACATTCATCGCAAGAATAGCACGAGAGATTACGGATGAACAGAAGTGAGGGATTCCCGGTGGTTATTATTTGGTGTATTTTCCTGTTTTGGGGGATTGGTTTAAACCGTATCTTTGTTTCACGCGAAACCGCCTCGATATACCTGAAAAACAGTTAAAATTCCATGAAAGCCCAAAAGTACAATGTAACATATTTTACATTGTTTATGAATAGTTTACGATGTAAAGTTTGGTTTTATTTCAAAATCTGATGTATGACTACTGAATCCGTCCTTATTAAGACATGGATAAAACTTGAGTCCGGACCGCCCAACTGGAATTTTAAAATTTTAAAAAGAACAACCAAAAACCATGATGTATTCTTGGATTTCTAGGCTCGCCCGCCACCCCCCCCCCCCCCCCCCCCCCCCCTCCCTTGGAAAAATTCTGACGGTTGGACAACCCCCCCCCCCCCCCCCCGAAAAATAATTCTGGATCCGCGCCTGACATCCATACAATTTTTTTACCCTTCAGCCCCATTGGAAGCACACACGGAAGCACCCCCCACCCTTAGGTTGATGAAATTGTCACATGTAATGAAAGAGTAATTATTGTCATCAACATATAGCTTAACACCCCATCCCGGCATTTATGAATTTCCTTCCAACGGGCCTGCTAGCCTATATAGATGCTACAATATTTGTGGCATAAACTTTTTTGTAAGACTTACTTACCTGAAGTGTCTTTGCTTACAATTAGCAGTCTCACTTGGTTGTTCACACTTGGTTTTTCCAAAATTATACAAGTCTTTTGCAGACTGGATAGTCTCTGCCCCTCGTATGACTGCCATTTCCGCCTTCCGCTTGAAACATCCCCCGGCAGCATCTTGGGGCCCCTTTCCATGCGAAGTTTCAAAATAATTTCTGATTAATGTGATGTACCCGAAATCTTCGCATGCATGAGCCACTGAACCCATACAGTGACGGCTTTTGTATTGAGCTTGACATCCGTCTGTAAATTCATGCATTTTTTCTGTTGGATAAGCTATAGATTTAAGGTATTCAGATACCAGACGTTGGACAGCATATGTGAAGTATTGGTCGTGATTTAAGTCCGGACTTATAACAAAGAAGTGTTCTGTAACGATGTTCGGCATATCTTCTGTACTGTCTATTCCATCATATTCAAGAACTGAATGTCTATGAATAACAGTAACGTGGATTGAGATTTCATTTTTCTGAAAATAACTAGATTGAAGCTCATTTTTTTCGATGCATGAAAAGTTTTCAGAAAAATCATGAATACAAATGCAGTCATTTATCGGTAAATTTTCAAGTAAGGTTTTCATTTGTGTTGTTTGCCAATTCGCGCGGAACTGATGGGCCGGAAATGAGACTAATAAATGTCTTAGATACGAGAACATCTCTCCTGGTGCAGTAGTTTTCTTTACTAAGCATAGTTTTTTTTATTTCTTTGTTTTTCTTCACATTGATGCTAACGTATTCGTATTTCGACCACGTGACTTGTGGAGTAGAGTCAGACTTATCATATTCTTCAGCATGAAATGACAATAAATTTACGCCACAGTTTTTGCATTCTCGGTTGATACAATCAATGTTGTCATCTCTTTGATTGCAGAATGTTGTCAGAACAATTTCCTTCAAGTGATCGTATATTGGGTATTGTTCCTTTTCATCCTCCGATTTGTGCTTTATCATATTTCTTCGGAAATCCATGCAGTCTTTGAATACAGTTCTCGTTTCGACATGATATCTACAACAACATGTGTTCCGATCTTTCTGCCGCGTTGGAATTACATAGTAAGGTTTACACCTTTCAAATGTTCTCTGACACATTTTTACATTGGGATACGCTGCTTTAAAAGCAAGATAAATTTCCGTTTGTGTTTTCTCGAGTACATGGATCATGTGACTAGAGTAACATTTAGGACGAATTCTTACTCGTTTGATGTCATTCTTATTCCCGGTTGGTCGCGAATTTTGAGAAGCTGTCCAGAAATCGTACGCTTTCTTCCTGTCCGAGTCCGATATTTTATCGGCGCGTGTTTTCCGACAGGTCTCCGTCCAGGAAGATTTTTCAGACGTCAATACCCGATGACGAATACGTTTCCCGCCAGAAATACGCCTAGCTGGTAAACCTAGTTTGCGAGCTATTTTCTTTTGGATTTTTTTTTCTGCTGAATTAGGACCATTAACAGACGCACATATTACATTAATAGACGATCTGGCATCATCTGAGCGTTTGGTTTTGGTACTTTGAATAGCCTGTTTCATGTCATTGAGTACACAATTCGCGAGTTCGATATTTTCAATATCTTCAGGCGGAACACATTTTTTCTCTTTCTGAAGAAATTCTGCAGTCGGAGATTTAGAATCTAAATATGCAGATATTACCGCACTTCTTCTCACTGGAGTATTCGGTAGATTCTCTTTGAAACGCATTAAAGACCTACACTTGCTCATTCTATTTTTGAAAGATTTTTCTACAGAGTCTGTCATGTTTTTGTCGCCTATGCTTGCTTTCTTTTTATTTTCTCTGTATTTCTGTACACGTGCTTTAGTTTTAAGCTTTTTCGTTTTATTTTTTTCTTCTTGTTCTTTGGTTTTAGCACGTTGGTTTCGTTTTATCAGTGCTGACTTTGATACATTTTTGTGATTCACTTTAACGCGATTTTTCTCTTTTTCATAATATTCTCTGCGTTTTCTTTTCCTACTTTCTTTGCGCTTCTGTTTGAATAATTTGATGCGTTCCGTGGACGTTAGAGAGGGCAATTGTACCCCAGTATCCTGTAATTAAAAAATTATATATTTCTATAATTTTTATTTCACAGATTTTACCAATTACGACCCTAATATAGAACACATGCGTTATCGTAGACAAAAGCGCAACAAAGTACAATGTAGGATTGATATACATGTAAATCGGACTGGCGCAATTACATATGCGGATATTTATCCAAGATAAATTTCATGTATATCGTTTACCGGATTACGCACCTCTCCCCTTCCCCATCCTTCTAGTATTCAAAAACATAAATTTGTACAGATATCTATTTATAATTCACAAACATTTTCCATGCAGTCTGTAGCTATAGATGTGATTTGAAAACGATTTCTACTAAATAATGTGTAACGTGACGTACTATCGTACATGACGTTTTTAATGCGTCGGCATATAAGTGGACATTTTACGGAAATTTATAACTATGGTATCGTTTTTTTATTATTAGTCGCATTATCAAAACGAAAGATGTTTCGTAATATTCAGTACAGACACATTTTTCATATGATGTAATTTCTTAATTTTGTATGTGGTAATCCACTATAAAATGTCACCAAAACCCTTATATATGCAAGAAATGACACAAAATTAGCTGCTGGACAATTTACGGAAATTCTAAACTTACCTCTTCTAAATGAAAACGTTGTTTTGAAAAGAAAATTTTCTTAAGTTGATACATTCAGCAAAAGCACATTTCAGATATAAATTCAGATAATTAAAATGACTTACCATTTTCCCCCAGTAAAACCTTAAACTTTTACCGTTTTTTTTCTCGGCCCAGCGTTACATGTTGAGTCGAGCTGGTTTGGGTATATTTTATCTCATTTGCAGATTCGCTACACTGTTGAAATCATCTGACGTCATAAAGACGTCATTTTCACTTCCATACGTCATTTTTTTAGTTTGTGTCCACCTTTGGCGCGTTTTTAAATATTCTTTTTTAAACGACTAAGCCCGAAGATGTTACGCGTTACAAGCGTTATTTGGGCATATTTGAGGTGTTTAAGCAATATAAAACGTGTTTATGTTTCGATATACCACTTATAATTGACACAAATAGAATTTACATTAAAACACGTTCTTAATGATATATAATATCACACCAAGACCCTATCGACGAAAAAGACGGCAGCGCTTTTAGAAAGCGGTATGCTTCTTTAGAAGCGGTGTCACCAACATCGCGCGTTACGTCTAGATATATACAACCGTATAACGCTTTATTGTAGCTATAGGTACATAAATGTATACTGCATTCTGAACAGCCGACAATGTAATGTATTGATAAATCGATATGGAATGTATACAGTGTGCTTTTTACCTGTCAAAACGAGGCAATATATTGATCATTCTTTTGTAATGACGAAAGAGAGCGGAAGGGAGTCAGCAGGAATGTATTTTTGCTCTTTCACTGTTGGACAAGCTGTTCCTGTCGCCTTTTTGAGACTTTTGTATAGTAATTTCTTTGATTTATAGATTTTCAGTGTGGTGGATTGTTGTGCTTTTGGGGAATAATAGAATACATATTTGTGAGATATGCAGATAAATTAGAATACGATGATAAAGAAATAAGAATTCTTCACAGTTGATTATAATTAACGTCTCGTATATATATGCACTTTCGATATGCATCAAATAATTATAGATTATACAATCTAACCCCCTATATCACCAAGTCAATTGAGTCATAAAAAAAATTAAAAAAGATACAGCCAGTATTCGAGGTAGCTAAGTATATTCTATACAGAATATCTACCGTTGCACTGAACTTTTACTCCGAGTTTGGCGGGGTCTTTGAGTGATAAGAGTTCGAAATAGCGAAATTTGACTGTAGTTGAAGTTTTGTAACGTAAAATAGTGAGCACTTTCTGTCAGATTCACCAGCTATCGGCAGTGATAACACCGAAATCTGTGAAAAAGGCACTCATCAAAAATGTAAGTACTATAGATAAGAGAATATATTGTAAACTGTTAGTGACTGTGGGGCTTTAAAACCCAAACGTTCCCGATAAACCTGTTTTACGATTACTGTAAAATTTGACGCAGAAACATTATTTTTGGCACTTAGTCCTTAATGCATCCTACGGTGTTATCTCATAAGCTGATGCAGAACCATATCGACAAAATATCAGTCACCGCCACTTTTATCTGTTCTACAAATAAACAAAATCTTGGTTGAAAATGGTGATTTAATTTTCGTTACAAATAAAAATATGATTTTCTCGGTGAGGAAATAAGCACAGTCTAGTAACAAGACACTTAGATGATTATCTTCATGGCAATGTATTTAAAATAGCAGGCACAAACGATAGGTATCTTACTGACAAGAACTATTGCAATAGCAGTTATGACACATTCATTAAGTTCCTTTGTCATCCTCTGTCCCTGCCTAACGAGAATGCTTGTCACAGTTAATGGTTAACTTAAATTCTACCTAAAAATAGACCTTACTTTAATCGGTACACACTAGATCAGTTTGAAGACAGTCTGTACGTCATTACTCTTAATTAGATCAGATATATGATACATCTTTAAAGAAAATTAAAATCATAAGATTTCTGAATTGTTATCCCAGATATCTTTAAAAAGATATAAAATATCTCATAAACAAGAACATTTTAATCATGGGAAAATATAGGATCTAAATTATTTCCATATGAGTTTTAGAAGTCTTTTGAGTTTTTTAGTTTTTGTTTTGTTTTTGTTTTTGTTTTGGTATTTTCAGACAATGTGGAGAACAAAATGGAACGCGTGGATGGACAAGCTAACATACAAAGTATGTGAGACATTAGATTTATTGAATACAACCGCTATGGGTGGACGTATGTCATACAGTATATATACCAGGCTATCTGAATACAACCGTTACTGATGGACACATGTCATACAGTATATATACCAGGCTATCTGAATACAACCGTTACAGATGGACGTATGTCATACAGTATATATACCAGGCTATCTGAATACAACCGCTATGGGTGGACGTATGTCATACAGTATATATACCAGGCTATCTGAATACAACCGCTATGGGTGGACGTATGTCATACAGTATATATACCAGGCTATCTGAATACAACCGCTATGGGTGGACGTATGTCATACAGTATATATACCAGGCTATCTGAATACAACCGCTATGGGTGGACGTATGTCGTACAGTATATATACTAGGCTATCTGAATACAACCGTTACAGATGGACACATGTCATACAGTATATATACCAGGCTAACTGAATACAACCGCTATGGGTGGACGTATGTCATACAGTGTATATACCAGGCTATCTGAATACAACCGCTATGGGTGGACGTATGTCATACAGTGTATATACCAGGCTAACTGAATACAATCGTTACAAGTGGATGTTTGTCATACAATGCATATACCAGGCTATCTGAATACAACCGCTATGGGTGGACGCATGTCATACAGTATATATACCAGGCTATCTGAATACAACCGCTATGGGTGGACACATGTCATACAGTGTATATACCAGGCTTATTGAATACAACCGCTATGGGTGGACGCATGTCATACAGTATATATACCAGGCTATCTGAATACAACCGCTATGGGTGGACGTATGTCATACAGTGTATATACCAGGCTATCTGAATACAACCGCTATGGAAGGACGTATGTCATACAGTGTATAAACCAGGCTATCTGAATACAACCGTTACAAGTGGATGTTTGTCAAATAATGCATATACCAGGCTATCTGAATACAACCTCTATGGGTGGACGTATGTCATACAGTGTATATACCAGGCTTACTGAATACAACCGCTATGGGTGGACGTATGTCGTACAGTGTATATACCAGGCTTATTGAATACAACCGCTATGGGTGCACGTATGTCGTACAGTGTATATACCAGGCTTATTTAATACAACCGCTATGGGTGGACGTATGTCGTACAGTGTATATACCAGGCTATCTGAATACAACCGCTATGGATGGACGTATGTCATACAGTATATATACTAGGCTTTATGAATACAACCGCTATGGGTGGACGTATGTCATACAGTATATATACCAGGCTATCTGAATACAACCGCTATGGGTGGACGTATGTCGTACAGTGTATATACCAGGCTATCTGAATACAACCGCTATGGGTGGACGTATATCGTACAGTGTATAAACCAGGTTTATTGAATATAATGGTTATAAGTGGACGTATGTCGTACAGTGTATATACCAGGATTATTGAATACAACCGCTATGAGTGGACGTATGCCATACAGTGTATAAACCAGGCTATCTGAATACAACCGCTATGGGTGGACGTATGTCGTACAGTGTATATACCAGGATTATTGAATACAACCGCTATGAGTGGACGTATGCCATACAGTGTATATACCAGGCTAACTGAATACAACTGTTACAGATGGACGTATGTCATACAGTGTATATACCAGGCTAACTGAATATAACCGTTACAGATGGACACATGTCATACAGTGTATATACCAGGTTATCTGAATACAACGGCTATGGGTGCACGTATGTCGTAAAGTGTATATACCAGGCTATCTGAATACAACCGCTATGGGTGGACGTATGTCATACAGTATATATACCAGGCTATATGAATGCAACCGCTATGGGTGGACGTATGTCGTACAGTGTATAAACCAGGTTTATTGAATATAATGGTTATAAGTGGACGTATGTCGTACAGTGAAATACCAGGCTTGTTGAATACAACCGCTATGGGTGGACGTATGTCGTACAGTGTATATAACAGGCTTGTTGAATACAACCGCTATGGGTGGAAGTATGTCGTACAGTGTATAAACCAGGTTTATTGAATACAATGGTTATAAGTGGACGTATGTCGTACAGTGTATATACCAGGCTTATTGAATACAACCGTTACAGATGGACGTATGCCATACAGTGTATATACCAGACTATCTGAATACAACCGTTATGGGTGGACGTATGTCATACAGTATATATACCAGGATATCTGAATACAACCGCTATGGGTGGACGTATGTCATACAGTGTATATACCAGGCTTATTGAATACAACCGCTATGGGTGGACGTATGTCATACAGTATATATACCAGGCTAACTGAATTCAACCGTTACAGATGGACACATGTCATACAGTATATATACCAGGCTAACTGAATACAACCGTTACAGATGGACGTATGTCGTACAGTGTATATACCAGGCTTATTGAATATAATGGTTATAAGTGGACGTATGTCGTACAGTGTATATACCAGGATTATTGAATACAACCGCTATGAGTGGACGTATGCCATACAGTGTATATACCAGGCTATCTGAATACAACCGCTATGGGTGGACGTATGTCATACAGTATATATACCAGGCTATCTGAATACAACCGCTATGGGTGGACGTATGTCATACAGTATATATACCAGGCTATCTGAATACAACCGTTACAGATTGACGTATGTCATACAGTATATATACCAGGCTATCTGAATACAACCGCTATGGGTGGACGTATGTCGTACAGTGTATATACCAGGCTATCTGAATACAACCGCTATGGGTGGACGTATATCGGACAGTGTATAAACCAGGTTTATTGAATATAATGGTTATAAGTGGACGTATGTCGTACAGTGTATATACCAGGATTATTGAATACAACCGCTATGAGTGGACGTATGCCATACAGTGTATAAACCAGGCTATCTGAATACAACCGCTATGGGTGGACGTATGTCGTACAGTGTATATACCAGGATTATTGAATACAACCGCTATGAGTGGACGTATGCCATACAGTGTATATACCAGGCTAACTGAATACAACTGTTACAGATGGACGTATGTCATACAGTGTATATACCAGGCTAACTGAATATAACCGTTACAGATGGACACATGTCATACAGTGTATATACCAGGTTATCAGAATACAACCGCTATGGGGGGACGTATGTCGTACAGTGTATATACCAGGCTAACTGAATACAACCGCTATGGGTTGACGTATGTCATACAGTATATATACCAGGCTATCTGAATACAACCGCTATGGGTGCACGTATATCGTACAGTGTATAAACCAGGCCTATTGAATACAACCGCTATGGGTGGACGTATGTCGTAAAGTGTATATACCAGGCTATCTGAATACAACCGCTATGGGTGGACGTATGTCATACAGTATATATACCAGGCTATCTGAATGCAACCGCTATGGGTGGACGTATGTCGTACAGTGTATAAACCAGGTTTATTGAATATAATGGTTATAAGTGGACGTATGTCGTACAGTGAAATACCAGGCTTGTTGAATACAACCGCTATGGGTGGACGTATGTCGTACAGTGTATATAACAGGCTTGTTGAATACAACCGCTATGGGTGGAAGTATGTCGTACAGTGTATAAACCAGGTTTATTGAATACAATGGTTATAAGTGGACGTATGTCGTACAGTGTATATACCAGGCTTATTGAATACAACCGTTACAGATGGACGTATGCCATACAGTGTATATACCAGACTATCTGAATACAACCGTTATGGGTGGACGTATGTCATACAGTATATATACCAGGATATCTGAATACAACCGCTATGGGTGGACGTATGTCATACAGTGTATATACCAGGCTTATTGAATACAACCGCTATGGGTGGACGTATGTCATAGAGTATATATACCAGGCTAACTGAATTCAACCGTTACAGATGGACACATGTCATACAGTATATATACCAGGCTAACTGAATACAACCGTTACAGATGGACGTATGTCGTACAGTGTATATACCAGGCTTATTGAATATAATGGTTATAAGTGGACGTATGTCCTACAGTGTAATACCAGGCTTATTGAATACAACCGCTATGGGTGGACGTATGTCATACAGTGTATATACCAGGCTTATTGAATATAACCGCTATGGGTGGACGTATGTCATACAGTGTATATACCAGGCTATCTGAATACAACCGCTATGGGTGGACGTATGTCATACAGTGTATATACCAGGCTTACTGAATACAACCGTTACAAGTGGATGTTTGTCATACAATGCATATATCAGGCTATCTGAATACAACCGCTATGGGTGGACGTATGTCATACAGTGTATATACCAGGCTAACTGAATACAACCGCTATGGGTGGACGTATGTCATACAGTGTATATACCAGGCTATCTGAATACAACCGCTATGGGTGGACGTATGTCATACAGTATATATACCAGGTTATCTGAATACAACCGCTATGGGTGGACGTATGTCATACAGTGTATATACCAGGCTAACTGAATACAACGGCTATGGGTGGACGTATGTCATACAGTGTATATACCAGGCTATCTGAATACAACCGTTACAGATGGACACATGATATACAGTAAATATACCAGGCTATCTGAAGACAACCGCTATGGGTGGACGTATGTCATACAGTGTTAATGCCAGGCTTATTGAATATAATGGTTATAAGTGGGCGTATGTCGTACAGTGTATATACCAGGCTTGTTGAATACAACCGCTATGGGTGGACTTATGTCGTACAGTGTATATACCAGGCTTGATGAATACAACCGCTATGGGTGGACGTATGTTGACAGTGTATAAACCAGGTTTATTGAATATAATGGTTATAAGTGGGCGTATGTCGTACAGTGTATATACCAGGCTTGTTGAATACAACCGCTATGGGTGGACGTATGTCGTACAGTGTATATACCAGGCTTGATGAATACAACCGCTATGGGTGGACGTATGTTGACAGTGTATAAACCAGGCTATCTGAATACAACCGCTATGGGTGGACGTATGTCATACAGTATATATACCAGGCTTATTGAAAACAACCGCTATGGGTGAACGTATGTCGTACAGTGTATATGCCAGGCGTATTGAATACAACCGCTATGAGTGGACGTATGTCATACAGTGTATATACCAGGCTATCTGAATACAACCGTTATGGGTGGACGTATGTCATACAGTGTATATACCAGGCTATCTGAATACAACCGCTATGGGTGGTCGTATGTCATACAGTATATATACCAGGCTTATTGAATACAATCGCTATGGGTGGACGTATGTCATACAGTATATATACTAGGCTATCTGAATACAACCGTTATTGGTGGACGTATGTCATACAGTGTATATACCAGGCATATTGAATACAACCGTTATGGGTGGACGTATGTCGTACAGTGTATATACCAGGCTTACTGAATACAAACCTTACAAGTGGGCGTATGGCGTACAGTGTATATCGTCTGCCTTTGTGGTATTTAGTGACACTTCGGGTCGAATTGGGAATTTTTATGATTGAATGCTAGAAGCACTTTTGTTTCCCCTGAGAATAAAATTGCCAAATCGATTTAAAGATTATAGTTTTTACAACTTAGGAAAAACACATTTCCCATTCAGTTTCATTTTGGTGTCCTAAACTTTATTCAAACGAAGGAATGCCCCTTTAATGTCGATGCTGTGCTGATGCAGATCAATTAATGTTATGAATAAGTAAGGATGATAACAATGGTGTTTATTAGTGTTCAAGTTAAAACTGCGTAAAAGAGTGTAGAAAATAGCTAAAGTATGAGCGGGAAAAGACTATTCAACTGTGTCATAACAAAAGGTATAACGTAGGTAAGGCGATGTCCTACCTCCTTATTCAAGTGGGTAAATCTTGGACTTTGGATAATTTTACCAAAAACACACTGCATGTATGTGAATATTATCAACTGCTCCCTCTACGCTTAAGAATCTTTACGCGACACCCAATGTTAAGGCAAAATGAAGAGGCTAATTGTCAAGCACCAAAGCGTAACATCCAGGTGTTATCTATACACCAAGGAGACAAAATTGACAGTAATTGAAAATTAAGGGAAACACATTGTGACGTAAAGCATGTCGACAATAGTGTGTTCATGTTATTTGTGCTTGATGTATTTTTAGTTATGCATGTATTCAGATTATGTGGTTCGCATTCCAAATGAAACTTGTGATTTATATAGTGATTCATATACATATGCGGGATAGATTTCAAACAAATATTTAAACTTTATTTATAAAAATAAAAAAAACCAGTATATACAGCTCAATTGCAAAAAATAAAATTACCCCTTTTTTATCAAGCAATGAGGTTTCAATTATTCATATTTTTTGTTCACAGGGTATAACATACCGCAAAACTAATACTTTTCGACATCTTCATTGTTACTTATTGATGTTATAACTTGCAATAGATCTGTCCTCACTTCCTAACGTTGTCCTTGGCCTCCTCGCCCTCTGGCGGTTGTTTATCTAACGTTTCCTAACTGCTACAACATAATTTCATCAATGCAATATCGTTCCACGTGCTTCAGAAACAGAATAATCTGAATGCAAATCAGAATGTAGAAATTTACACTTTTGGTATTATACACAGGATGATATTGGCAAATAAAACAAATCACGAACGTATTTACCTGCTGCACGTGCATTCAGGTGAAAGTGGCGCCAAAACAACCCGAAACTTCTGGAGTCAGTATATCAATCACAATTGTCAGTATATAATCACAGAAGTCAGTATATATCACATTATTCCCTAAATATTCACAATAGTCAGTATATAATCACCATAGTCAGTATATAATCACAACAGTTAGAATATAATCACCATAGTCAGTATAAAATAACAGAAGTCAGTATATGATAACAATATTCATTATATAATCACAATTGTCAGCATACAATCACATAGTCAGTATATAGTAACAATAGTCAGTATATAAATCACAGAAGTAAGTATATCAATCACAATTAATTGTCAGTATCAAACCACAATAGGCAGTAAATAATAAGTGTTTATATAATCACAGAGTTAGTATATAATAACAATAGTCATTATATCAATAAAAATAGTCGCTATATGAATCACAATTGTCAGTATTTTACCACAATAGTCAAAATATTAATAACAATAGAGAATATATAATCACAATAGTCAGTATATAAATCACAATAGTCGGAATATAATAGCAATAGTAAGTATATAATCACAAAAGTCAGTATATAAATCACAATAGTCAGTATATAATCATAATAGTCAGTATATAAATCACAATAGTCAGTATATAATCACAATAGTCAGGATACAAATCACAATAGTCAGCATATAATCACAATAGTCAGGATACAAATCACAATAGTCAGTATATAATCACAATAGTCAGTATACAAATCACAATAGTCAGTATATAATCACAATAGTCAGTATATCAATCACAATAGTCAGTATATAATCACAATAGTCAGTATATAAATCACAATAGTCAGTATATAATCACAATAGTCAGGATACAAATCACAATAGTCAGTATATAATCACAATAGTCAGTATACAAATCACAATTGTCAGCATATAATCACAATAGTCAGTATATAATCACAATAGTCAGTATATAAATCACAATAGTCAGCATATAATCACAATAGTCAGTATATAATCACAATAGTCAGTATATAATCACAATAGTCAGTATACAAATCACAATAGTCAGTATATAATCACAATTGTCAGTATATAATCACAATATTCAGTACATCAATTACAATAGTCAGTATACAATCACAATAGTCAGTATATAATCACAATAGTCAGTATATAAATCACAATAGTCAGTAAATAAATTACAATAGTCAGTATATAATCACAATAGTCAGTACATCAATCACAATAGTCAGTATATAATCACAATTGTCAGTTCATAATCACAATAGTCAGTATATAATCACAATAGTCAGTATATAATCACAATATTCAGTACATAATCACAAAAGTCAGTATATCAATCACAATTGTCAGTACATAATCACAATAGTTAGTATATAATCACAATAGTCAGTACATCAATTACAATAGTCAGTATATAATCACAATAGTGAGTATATAATCACAATAGTCAGTGTATAAATCACAATAGTCAGTATATAATCATAATAGTCAGTATATCATCACAATAGTCAGTATATAATCACAATAGTCAGTACATAATCACAATAGTCAGGATATAATCACAATAGTCAGTATATAAATCACAATAGTCAGTATATAATCACAATAGTCAGTATATAATCACAATAGTCAGTATATAAATCACAATAGTCAGTATATAATCACAATAGTCAGTTTATAATCATAATAGTCAGTATATAATCACAATAGTCAGTATATAATCACAATAGTCAGTATATAATCACAATAGTCAGTATATCAATTACAATAGTCAGTATGTAATCACAATAGTCAGTATATAATCACAATAGTCAGTATATAAATCACAATTGTCAGTATATAATCATAATAGTCAGTATATAATCACAATAGTCAGTATATAATCACAATAGTCAGTATATAATCACAATATTCAGTACATAATCACAATAGTCAGTATATAATCACAATAGTCAGTACATAATCACAATAGTCAGTATATAATCACAATAGTCAGTATATAATCACAATAGTCAGTATATAATCACAATAGTCAGTATATAATCATAATAGTCAGTATATAATCACAATAGTCAGTATATAATCACAATAGTCAGTATATAATCACAATAGTCAGTATATAATCACAATAGTCAGTATATAATCACAATAGTCAGTATATAATCACAATAGTCAGTATATAATCACAATAGTCAGTATATAATCACAATAGTCAGTATATAATCACAATAGTCAGTATATAATCACAATAGTCAGTATATAATCACAATAGTCAGTATATAATCACAATAGTCAGTATATAATCACAATAGTCAGTATATAATCACAATAGTCAGTATATAATCACAATAGTCAGTATATAATCACAATAGTCAGTATATAATCACAATAGTCAGTATATCAATCACAATAGTCAGTATATAATCACAATAGTCAGTATATAATCACAATAGTCAGTATATAATCACAATAGTCAGTACATAAATTACAATAGTCAGTATATAATCACAATAGTCAGTATATAATCACAATAGTCAGTATATAAATCACAATAGTCAGTATATAATCACAATAGTCAGTATATAATCACAATAGTCAGTATATAATCACAATAGTCAGTATATAATCACAATAGTCAGTATATAATCACAATAGTCAGTACATAATCACAACAGTCAATATCTAATCACAATAGTCAGTATATAATCACAATAGTCAGTATATAATCACAATAGTCAGTATATAATCACAATAGTCAGTATATAATCACAATAGTCAGTATATAATCACAATAGTCAGTATATAATCACAATAGTCAGTATATAATCACAATAGTCAGTATATAATCACAATAGTCAGTACATAATCACAATAGTCAGTATATAATCACAATTGTCAGTATATAATCACAATAGTCAGTATATAATCACAATAGTCAGTACATAAATTACAATAGTCAGTATATAATCACAATAGTGAGTATATAATCACAATAGTCAGTATATAATCACAATAGTCAGTATATAATCACAATAGTCAGTACATAATCACAACAGTCAATATCTAATCACAATAGTCAGTATATAATCACAATAGTCAGTATATAAATCACAATAGTCAGTATATAATCACAATAGTCAGCATATAAATTACAATAGTCAGTATACAATCACAATAGTCAGTATATAATCACAATAGTCAGTATATAAATCACAATAGTCAGTATATAATCACAATAGTCAGTATATAATCACAATAGTCAGTACATAATCACAAGTCAATATCTAATCACAATAGTCAGTATATAATCACAATAGTCAGTATATAATCACAATAGTCAGTATATAATCACAATAGTCAGTATATAATCACAATAGTCAGTACATAAATTACAATAGTCAGTACATAAATCATAATTGTCAGTATATAATCACAATAGTCAGTATATAATCACAATAGTCAGTATATAATCACAATTCTCAAAACCAGTCGCTGGAACACTGTCCATTTTAAGCGGACGACAGATTTTAGACAGAAAATTGATGAATTATTTATTAGTAATCATCTGGTTTTAAAAATGAAAAAGATATTTAAGGTTTTATGAATAGTTTTCTTTAAAAAAATTTTGATTTTTTAGTTGATGTATCAACCGGTTATCAAGCCCTCTCATAGCCGAGGTGAAGTATCCAGGAGTACGGCGGCCATATTGTTTGTTTACATTTTGTGTGCAATGTAACATTTTAGGACGTGCCAGGTTTTGGAGGTGGAGGAAAGCCGGATTAACCGGAGAAAAACCACCGACCTACGGTCGGTACCTGGCAACTGCCCCACGCAGGTTTCGAACTCGCAACCCAGTGGCGGAGGGCTAGTGATAAAGTGTCGGGACACCTTAACCACTCGGCCCCGTGTGTATAGTGAAACAGTCAGTGTGTACAGTGAGACATTTAGTGTGTTCAATATAACATTACGCCATGTTCAGACTCCATCAATACATACATATAGATTTCAAGATTAGCATTAGTGTAATGGGACACTGTCGTATGTAAACGCCAAATGTAAATATTTGAACACAGAGCAGTAAAACTACCAGGCATGGTTGCATGTTGCACATATTGAAGTACAACTATAGTGACTGTGTCAGCAAGCCACTGTTTATTTATGCAGACAAACTAAGGCGTCTGTATACATACATTGTATATATTTATTGATGGGACTGGAAATATTTACATCAAATTGATATGTAGGCACTTCAACTTTCACATCCTTCATACAGGGTTTCCTGAAACAGAAACGGTCTAATATAAGGCATTTCCTTCAAAACACTTTCTGTAGCTCATTAGTTTGCTGGTGGTGTATAAAGCGAAGTTCATCTTTCACGCAGAGTTTGCTTTAATTCCCTTAGTAGTTATCATACACGATTTGCAGTTTCTCCATCGGTTGTGAACAATGTCATTAGTGAGGCACTTTCTTCATACCCTACAATACCATTTCAATTGTAGGAAGCAGACCAGCAGGTGGAGTAGCTGTCGCTGTCCATAAAATATTACTCACAGAAAGTTAAACACCAATTAACAGGCAGTGGCTGTGTTACACTAAACAGGCAAGTAACTGTCTGTTCAATTTATCTTCCACCGGATAATGCTTTCATATACATATGAGCAACTTCTGAACCTGTTAAAAGCCTTATGTGGAAGCAAATGAACCATCCCTTTATGATAGAAGAGGTTCACTAGCATTACAATTTTCAGCTAAATTGAAACCAAACCCTAATTCCTTCCTTAGACCAAGTATCCAACCCAAAATACAGCATATTTAGGCAAAAACAAAGCCTTCTGCCAACATTTAGCATCCGTATTTCAAATATTCTCCAAGAAGCTGAATTTATCATATCTGGTGTTCCCCCATGGAACATACAGACACCTAATTTTAACTTTGACATGGGAGATAAATCCAGTGCAGTACCCGAAGAACACACAACTTTACACATAAGATCTACCCCACCCCTCATGTTTTCTTTATCACCCCTCGGTCTACCCCACCCCTCATGATAACTTTATACACCCCTATATCTACCCGACCCCTCATGATAACTTTATACACCCCTATATCTACCCCACCCCTCATGATAACTTTATCACTCCTCGGTCTACCCCACCCCTCATGATAACTTTATACACCCCTATATCTACCCCACCCCTCATGATAACTTTATACACCCCTCGGTCTACCCCACCCCTCATGATAAATTTATACACCCCTATATCTACCCCACCCCTCATGATAACTTTATCACCCCTCGGTCTACCCCACCCCTCATGATAACTTTATACACCCCTCGGTCTACCCCACCCCTCATGATAACTTTATACACCCCTAGATCTACCCCACCCCTCATGATAACTTTATACACCCCTATATCTACACCACCCCTCATGATAACTTTATACACCCCTCGGTCTACACCACCCCTCATGATAACTTTATCATCCCTCGGTCTACCCCACCCCTCATGATAACTTTATACACCCCTCGGTCTACCCCATCCCTCATGATAACTTTATCACCCCTCGGTCTACCCCACCCCTCATGATAACTTTATACACCAATCGGTCTACCCCACCCCTCATGATAACTTTATCACCCCTCGGTCTACCCCACCCCTCATGATAACTTTATACACCCCTCGGTCTACCCCACCCCTTATGATAACTTTATACACCCCTATATCTACCCCACCCCTCATGATAACTTTATACACCCCTCGGTCTACTCCACCCTCATGATAACTTTATACACCCCTCGGTCTACCCACCCCTCATGATAACTTTATACACCCCTATATCTACCCCACCCCTCATGATAACTTTATATACACCCTTCGGTCTACCCCACCCCTCATGATAACTTTATACACCCCTCGGTCTACCCCACCCCTCATGATAACTTTATACACCCCTCGGTCTACCCCACCCCTCATGATAACTTTATACACCCCTATATCTACCCCACCCCTCATGATAACTTTATACACCCCTATATCTACACCACCCCTCATGATAACTTTATACACCCCTATATCTACCCCACCCCTCATGATAACTTTATACACCCCTCGGTCTACCCCACCCCTCATGATAACTTTATACACCCCTAGATCTACCCCACCCCTCATGATAACTTTATACACCCCTATATCTACCCCACCCCTCATGGTAACTTTATACACCCCTATATCTACCCCACCCCTCATGATAACTTTATCACCCCTCGGTCTACCCCACCCCTCATGATAACTTTATACACCCCTCAGTCTACCCCACCCCTCATGATAACTTTATACACCCCTCGGTCTACCCCACCCCTCATGATAACTTTATCACCCCTCGGTCTACCCCACCCCTCATGATAACTTTATACACCCCTCGGTCTACCCCACCCCTCATGATAACTTTATCACCCCTCGGTCTACCCCACCCCTCATGATAACTTTATACACCCCTCGGTCTACCCCACCCTTCATGATAACTTTATACACCCCTCGGTCTACCCCACCCCTCATGATAACTTTATCACCCCTCGGTCTACCCCACCCCTCATGATAACTTTATCACCCCTCGGTCTACCCCACCCCTCATGATAACTTTATCATCCCTATATCTACCCCACCCCTCATGATAACTTTATCAACCCTCGGTCTACCCCACCCCTCATGATAACTTTATCACCCCTCGGTTTACCCCACCCCTCATGATAACTTTATACACCCCTATATCTACCCCACCCCTCATGATAACTTTATCACCCCTCGGTCTACCCCACCCCTCATGATAACTTTATACACCCCTATATCTACCCCACCCCTCATGATAACTTTATCACCCCTCGGTCTACCCCACCCCTCATGATAACTTTATCACCCCTCGGTCTACCCCACCCCTCATGATAACTTTATACACCCCTATATCTACTCCACCCC
This sequence comes from Pecten maximus, assembly GCF_902652985.1. Lineage (NCBI taxonomy): Eukaryota > Metazoa > Mollusca > Bivalvia > Pectinida > Pectinidae > Pecten > Pecten maximus. The sequence goes on along the minus strand of NC_047024.1, from coordinate 35,130,932 downwards.
TCATGATAACTTTATACACCCCTATATCTACCCCACCCCTCATGATAACTTTATCACCCCTCGGTCTACCCCACCTCTCATGATAACTTTATACACCCCTATATCTACCCCACCCCTCATGATAACTTTATCACCTCTCGGTCTACCCCACCCCTCATGATAACTTTATCACCCCTCGGTCTACCCCACCCCTCATGATAACTTTATCACCCCTCGGTCTACCCCACCCCTCATGATAACTTTATCACCCCTCGGTCTACCCCACCCCTCATGATAACTTTATACACCCCTATATCTACCCCACCCCTCATGATAACTTTATACACCCCTTTATCTACCCCACCCCTCATGATAACTTTATACACCCTTTTATCTACCCCACCCCTCATGATAACTTTATACACCCCTATATCTACCTCACCCCTCATGATAACTTTATACACCCCTTTATCTACCCCACCCCTCATGATAACTTGATACACCCCTATATCTACTCCACCCCTCATGATAACTTTATCATCCCTATATCTACCCCATCCCTCATGATAACTTTATCACCCCTCGGTCTACCTCACCCCTCATGATAACTTTATCACCCCTCGGTCTACCCCACCCCTCATGATAACTGTATCACCCCTCGGTCTACCCCACCCCTCATGATAACTTTATACACCCCTATATCTACCCCACCCCTCATGATAACTTTATACACCCCTTTATCTACCCCACCCCTCATGATAACTTTATCATCCCTATATCTACCCCACCCCTCATGATAACTTTATCACCCCTCGGTCTATACCACCCCTCATGATAACTTTATCACCCCTCGGTCTACCCCACCCCTCATGATAACTTTATCACCCCTATATCTACCCCACCCCTCATGATAACTTCATCACCCCTCGGTCTACCCCATCCCTCATGATAACTTTATACACCCCTATATCTACCCCACCCCTCATGATAACTTTATACACCCTTCGGTCTACCCCACCCCTCATGATAACTTTATCACCCTCGGTCTACCCCACCCCTCATGATAACTTTATCACCCCTCGGTCTACCCCACCCCTCATGATAACTTTATCACCCCTATATCTACCCCACCCCTCATGATAACTTTATACACCCCTATATCTACCCCACCCATCATGATAACTTTATACACCCCTATATCTACCCCCCCCCCCTCATGATAACTTTATCACCCCTTGGTCTACCCCACCCCTCATGATAACTTTATATACCCCTCGGTCTACCCCACCCCTCATGATAACTGTATACACCCCTCGGTCTACCCACCCCTCATGATAACTTTATACACCCCTATATCTACCCCACCCCTCATGATAACTTTATCACCCCTCGGTCTACCCCACCCCTCATGATAACTTTATCACCCCTCGGTCTACCCACCCCTCATGATAACTTTATACACCCCTATATCTACCCCAGCCCTCATGATAACTTTATACACCCCTCGGTCTACCCCACCCCTCATGATAACTTTATACACCCCTATATCTACCCCACCCCTCATGATAACTTTATACACCCCCTATATCTACTCCACCCCTCATGATAACTTTATCACCCCCTATATCTACCCCACCCCTCATGATAACTTTATACACCCCTATATCTACCCCACCCCTCATGATAACTTTATACACCCCTCGGTCTACCCCACCCCTCATGATAACTTTATACACCCCTCGGTCTACACCACCCCTCATGATAACTTTATACACCCCTATATCTACCCCACCCCTCATGATAACTTTATACACCCCTATATCTACCCCACCCCTCATGATAACTTTATACACCCCTCGGTCTACCCTACCCCTCACGATAACTTTATCACCCCTCGGTCTACCCCACCCCTCATGATAACTTTATCACCCCTCGGTCTACCCCACCCCTCATGATTTCTTTATACAACCCTCGGTCTACCCCACCCCTCATGATAACTTTATACACCCCTTTATCTACCCCACCCCTCATGATAACTTGATACACCCCTATATCTACTCCACCCCTCATGATAACTTTATCATCCCTATATCTACCCCACCCCTCATGATAACTTTATACACCCCTCGGTCTACACCACCCCTCATGATAACTTTATCATCCCTATATCTACCCCATCCCTCATGATAACTTTATCATCCCTCGGTCTACCCCACCCCTCATGATAAATTTATCACCCCTCGGTCTACCCCACCCCTCATGATAACTATATACACCCCTCGGTCTACCCCACCCCTCATGATAACTTTATCACCCCTCGGTCTACCCCACCCCTCATGATAACTTTATACACCAATCGGTCTACCCCACCCCTCATGATAACTTTATACACCCCTATATCTACCCCACCCATCATGATAACTTTATACACCCCTCGGTCTACCCCACCCCTCATGATAACTTTATCACCCCTCGGTCTACACCACCCCTCATGATAACTTTATCACCCCTATATCTACCCCACCCCTCATGATAACTTTATACACCCTTCGGTCTACCCCGCCCCTCATGATAACTTTATACACCCCTATATCTACCCCACCCCTCATGATAACTTTATACACCCTTCGGTCTACCCCACCCCTCATGATAACTTTATCACCCCTCGGTCTACACCACCCCTCATGATAACTTTATCACCCCTCGGTCTACCCCACCCCTCATGATAACTTTATCACCCCTATATCTACCCCACCCCTCATGATAACTTTATACACCAATCGGTCTACCCCACCCCTCATGATAACTTTATACACCCCTATATCTACCCCACCCATCATGATAACTTTATACACCCCTCGGTCTTCCCCACCCCTCATGATAACTTTATACACCCCTATATCTACCCCACCCATCATGATAACTTTATACACCCCTCGGTCTACACCACCCCTCATGATAACTTTATCACCCCTATATCTACCCCACCCCTCATGATAACTTTATACACCCTTCGGTCTACCCCGCCCCTCATGATAACTTTATACACCCCTATATCTACCCCACCCCTCATGATAACTTTATACACCCTTCGGTCTACCCCACCCCTCATGATAACTTTATCACCCCTCGGTCTACACCACCCCTCATGATAACTTTATCACCCCTCGGTCTACCCCACCCCTCATGATAACTTTATCACCCCTATATCTACCCCACCCCTCATGATAACTTTATACACCAATCGGTCTACCCCACCCCTCATGATAACTTTATACACCCCTATATCTACCCCACCCCTCATGATAACTTCATACACCCTTCGGTCTACCCCACCCCTCATGATAACTTTATCACCCCTCGGTCTACACCACCCCTCATGATAACTTTATCACCCCTATATCTACCCCACCCCTCATGATAACTTTATCACCCCTCGGTCTACACCACCCCTCATGATAACTTTATCATCCCTATATCTACCCCACCCCTCATGATAACTTTATCACCCCTCGGTCTACCTTACCCCTCATGATAACTTTATACACCCCTCGGTCTACCCCACCCCTCATGATAACTTTATACACCCCTATATCTACCCCACCCCTCATGATAACTTCATCACCCCTCGGTGTACACCACCCCTCATGATAACTTTATCACCCCTCGGTCTACCCCACCCCTCATGATAACTTTATCACCCCTATATCTACCCCACCCCTCATGATAACTTTATCACCCCTCGGTCTACCCCACCCCTCATGATAACTTCATCACCCCTCGGTGTACACCACCCCTCATGATAACTTTATCACCCCTCGGTCTACCCCACCCCTCATGATAACTTTATCACCCCTATATCTACCCCACCCCTCATGATAACTTTATCACCCCTCGGTCTACCCCACCCCTCATGATAACTTTATCACCCCTATATCTACCCCACCCCTCATGATAACTTCATCACCCCTCGGTGTACCCCACCCCTCATGATAACTTTATACACCCCTATATCTACCCCACCCCTCATGATAACTTCATCACCCCTCGGTCTACCCCACCCCTCATGCTAACTTTATCACCCCTCGGTCTACACCACCCCTCATGATAACTTTATCACCCCTATATCTACCCCACCCCTCATGATAACTTTATTACACCCCTATATCTACCCCACCCCTCATGCTAACTTTATCACCCCTCGGTCTACCCCACCCCTCATGATAACTTTATACACCCCTCGGTCTACACCACCCCTCATGATAACTTTATCACCCCTCGGTCTACCTCACCCCTCATGATAACTTTATCACCCCTCGGTCTACACCACCCCTCATGATAACTTTATACACCCCTCGGTGTACACCACCCCTCATGATAACTTTATACATCCCTATATCTACCCCACCCCTCATGATAACTTTATACACCCCTATATCTACCCCACCCCTCATGATAACTTTATCACCCCTCGGTCTACCCCACCCCTCATGATAACTTTATACACCCCTATATCTACCCCGACCCTCATGATAACTTTATACACCCCTCGGTCTACACCACCCCTCATGATAACTTTATACATCCCTATATCTACCCCACCCCTCATGATAACTTTATACACCCCTCGGTCTACCCCACCCCTCATGATAACTTTATACACCCCTCGGTCTACCCCATCCCTCATGATAACTTTATACACCCCTCGGTGTACACCACCCCTCATGATAACTTTATACACCCCTCGGTCTACCCCACCCCTCATGATAACTTTATCACCCCTCGGTCTACACCACCCCTCATGATAACTTTATCACCCCTCGGTCTACCCCACCCCTCATGATAACTTTATACACCCCTATATCTACCCCACCCCTCATGATAACTTTATACACCCCTATATCTACCCCACCCCTCATGATAACTTTATCACCCCTCGGTCTACACCACCCCTCATTATAACTTTATCACCCCTCGGTCTACCCCACCCCTCATGATAACTTTATACACCCCTATATCTACCCCACCCCTCATGTTTACTTTATCATCCCTATATCTACCCCACCCCTCATGATAACTTGATCACCCCTCGGTCTACCCCACCCCTCATGATAACTTTATACACCCCTCGGTCTACCCCACCCCTCATGATAACTTTATCACCCATCGGTCCACACCACCCCTCATGATTTCGTTTCGTTGACTCCCCTTACACCGTGTCCGTTTTTCATCATACTTCCAAATTCTTACAATTTGTCTCCCGGACATACTTTGTCGTATGACCATCTTATTGCTTGATGAATCTATGCCGTGAAATCTGCTATATTTCATATTCTGTTGAATAATTAACACTTGCTCTGGCCGATTAAAAAATACACTTAGCTTTAATTCGGGACATACGCACTTTAATAGCATCACAAATGAATCCTCGAAGGCAATATAGCTATAAAACATTATTGATCATATCGATCGAATATAACCTAAATTACCTCAAAAATACTAGTATCGGCTCTTCATCAGCTGCTTACCATGATCTGCTTTACAACGTAACCAGTTGGACAGCTTACAATTGAGGTTATTCCAAATCTAGATATTTAAATCATAATTTCTCTAATCTAGAAATGGTCTATTTCTTGATAGTAAAATTATTATTATCATATTTATTAGGATTTATTAGGAAACATTATGGACGCAGGCTGAAAGCCTCTATATCCATATCCAGTAAATTACAAAGAAATAATAATTAAATAATATCAGTCCGGTGCAATGTACATGTAGCATTTGGAGATTATTGTTCTTTATATATAAACCGGTTATTTTTCCAATAATTGCCCAACAGGATTTCAAACTGATAAACAGTTTCTGCATTTATGACATGTTGGGGAAGACTGTTCCAGAGATCAACAATTCGATAGCTAAAGAAGTGTTTCCTTGCATCCCGTCGACATCGTTATTGTCCATTTGGAAAAAGTTTTTCGTTACTCTACTATCATATATATTGTTCATTATTTTAAAAACATTGATGACATCTCCTCTACTTCTCCGATGTGAAAGTGTTGGAAGATTTAATCTTTCCAAACGTTCCGAATACGATAGCGTTTTAAGTCCTGGGATGAGTTTAGTTGCCCTCCTCTGCACATTTTCAATCAGATCAATATCGTTAATTCTGAAAGGGTTCCAGACGCTCGCAGCATATTCAAGATGGGGCCTTATTAGTGCTTTAATAATATAAATATTATAATATTATAATATTATAAATATAATATTCTCATTGGAAAATGTTTAATTCCATTGACCGATACGAAACCAGTCACGTTTGACTCTCGTTGATATACCTTATGGTTAGTTTATCTGCACTATAATTTATAAGATTGTGACTTAACCCTGCATTGACTTTGATATTGCTGTGTGGTGTTGATCAGTAAGACGCCTTATATACCCTATATTACACCACATCATATTCTCATTGGTAAAGGTTCTATTTCTAAAATAGTAAAATTATCATATTTTCGTTGGTAAAGGTTCTATTTCTAGATATTAAATTATCATGCTCTCATTGGTAAAGGTTTTATTTCTAGATATTAAATTATCATATTTTCGTTGGTAAAGGTTTTATTTCTAGATATTAAATTATCATGCTCTCATTGGTAAATGTTTTATTTCTAGATAGTGAAATTATCATACTCTCATTGGTAAAGGTTTTATTTCTAGATCGTAAAATTATCATGCTCTCATTGGTAAAGGTTTTATTTCTAGATCGTAAAATTATCATACTCTTATTGGTAAATATTTTATTTCTAGATATTAAATTATCATGCTCTCATTGGTAAAGGTTTTATTTCTAGATATTAAATTATCATGCTCTCATTGGTAAAGGTTTTATTTCTAGATAGTGAAATTATCATACTCTCATTGGTAAAGGTTTTATTTCTAGATAGTGAAATTATCATACTCTCTTTGGTAAAGGTTTTAATTCTAGATATTAAATTATCATGCTCTCATTGGTAAAGGTTTTTTTCTAGATATTAAATTATCATGCTCTCATTGGTAAAGGTTTTATTTCTAGGTAGTGAAATTATCATACTCTCATTGGTAAAGGTTTTATTTCTAGATAGTGAAATTATCATATTTTCGTTGGTAAAGGTTTTATTTCTAGATATTAAATTATCATGCTCTCATTGGTAAATGTTTTATTTCTAGATCGTAAAATTATCATACTCTTATTGGTAAATATTTTATTTCTCGATATGAAATTATAATGTAGTAAAGGTGTAGTCTAGATAGTAAATTTATCATACTCTCAGTGGTAAATGTTTTATTTCTCGATATGAAATTATAATGTAGTAAAGGTTCTATTTCTAGATAGTAAATTTATTATACTCTCAGTGGTAAAGTTTTTTTTTCTAGATAGTACAATTATACTCTCATTGGTATATTTTTTTCTAGATAGTAAAATTATCATACTCTCCTTGGTAAATGTTTTATTTGTAGATAGTAAAATTATCATACTGTCATTGTTAAATGTTTTATTTATAGATAGTACAATTATTATACTCTCATTGTTAAATGTTTTATTTCTAGATCATAAAATTATCATACTCTCATTGGTAAATATTTTATTTCTCGATATGAAATTATAATGTAGTAAAGGTTCTATTTCTAGATAGTAAATTTATCATACTCTCAGTGGTAAAGGTTTTTTTCTAGATAGTACAATTATACTCTAATTGGTAAATGGGTTTTTTTCTAGATAGTAAAATTATCATACTGTCATTGGTAAATGTTTTATTTGTAGATAGTAAAATTATCATACTCTCCTTGGTAAATGTTTTATTTGTAGATAGTAAAATTATCATACTGTCATTGTTAAATGTTTTATTTATAGATAGTACAATTATTATACTCTCATTGTTAAATGTTTTATTTCTAGATCATAAAATTATCATACTCTCATTGGTAAATATTTTATTTCTCGATATGAAATTATAATGTAGTAAAGGTTCTATTTCTAGATAGTAAATTTATCATACTCTCAGTGGTAAAGGTTTTTTTCTAGATAGTACAATTATACTCTAATTGGTAAATGGGTTTTTTTTCTAGATAGTAAAATTATCATACTGTCATTGGTAAATGTTTTATTTGTAGATAGTACAATTATTATACTCTCCTCGGTAAAGGTTCTGTTTTTAGAATAGTAAAATCATCCTTCTCTCCTTAGGGAAATGTTTCATTGACCGATACGAAGCCAGTCACGCTTGACTCTCGTTGATATACCTTATGGTTGTTTATCAGCATCATAATTTATAAGATTGTGACTTAACCCTGCATTGACTTTGATATTGCATCACGAAGCAGAAAACGCATTATTAACATTAATATATACGCTCTGTTAAACGTGGTCATGTTGTCATTTTATGTTTTCAGAGGTCTCCACACAAATCTATATTGTTGTTCGTATTTGTCTTGGTTTTATCGATTTTTACTGGGAACTACGATTTCGTTACACATCTGTATTATCCGATTGTATTTGGTATATACCTATCACTGACTTATTTATATCTACGTAATATTTATATATGTGTCTTTATTACAAGAAAGTTATAGTAATACATAAATGTTTATTGACATAAACATTAGCCTGGAATAGGTGTTAAGAACAGATGTTTACTTAGTCCCAAGATAGAAAAAAAACTTATTTGTATTTATAGTTATTGAAACCCAAGCTATTATCTACGTAGCTTGTCTATTGATCTGTAAGCACTAACTCACCGAATTGTGGTGCTGTACAATCACACAATGTTACCTGATACCCAGGTAGTCATCATAAACACAATGTACGACTGATATATGCGAATGTTTCAGTATAGGGCAACCGTTCTCACATGTACAGGGGGATCGACTTATCGTACCTTAGTCGGCTAAAAGAAGGACATTTTATATATCTATAACACAACGTACCTTGGTCACATGTAGGAGCAAAGGCTGGCGAATATGTTAATAGAACGTACAGTCACACCTACATATGTATTGGAAATATATACTGCATATGCCGAAAAATTAATAGTATTTGAGTGACATTTTAACCTGATAATTGGGTTTTAAATTTGTGTTTGCTTTGAAAGAATGCCATAGTATATAATGTATTTACGTCTCCATTTTGAACTGGATCCTATGGAGTGTTACAAACTAGATATGCCTCACTGCAGCTCTGACGCTAGTCTGCCTTACTATTCCACATACAGCGTGTATGACAACTAGATGACCTACATCTTGCTATCGGTGAAGTCGTTTGCTTGGAAGTGTACGGCATTATCTTAAAGAATTACCGATTTTAACTCATGTTCGTATGAAAGGTAGGATCATTTTATTTATTTAAGTATCATGTAACGTCATATGATTTCACACTTCGTCATAATGCTATGTATGAAGCAAGCACTATGAAACATGTCTGGAAGACGATCATGTTTGTTATATAAGAGACACGTGTATACAGTTCTATAACAACTGACAATCATTTAATCCATTGCTTAAGCTTAAGTGTGATACAACGACCATTTAATACGCGCGTTCACATTGATATAGGATCAGCATCGGTTAAACAACGGCAGGTGTTATACCATTATTCTATTTACGATAAAAATATCACTTCTATCAAATTAAATCTATCATATGCCACAGTGGTTGATATGAATTATTAGACCAGGCCTCAGTTTCATGAATATTCCTTGATTAAAAAAAATCTCGAAACTTACGGGATTAATGTTCCTAAAGTAAGATTTGACTATATCCAATAACGGTTTCTTTTCAAAATTTTACGTAAGAAATATTGATAAAAGCCGAGCCAGAAATATACCACTGTCGTTTATAAACTTTTTTACCGGAAATATAATTCTGCAATTTCGTTTTTATTCAAATGTCTAGAAACAATATACCAAATTAGTTTTTACATCATGATATTATCATAGATGTTTCAAAGTCATTTTTATATCATTATTCTATCACGAATATACCAAATTCTTTTCTATATCATGTTTTTACCAGAAATACACCAAATTAGTTTTTATACTATTAACTTACCAGATATATACCACTATTGGTTTGGTGCTGATTATCCAGTAGTATGTCCTATTAATGATGATCATTATTACGTTGTTAACTTACACCAGTTAACGTTTACACACTACGGTTGTCTACTACTACAGAACTGGCGATCTGTTTGTATGTATGTGATTTCTGTAATTTCAGTTTTGTATGATAATCGTTTCCTCTCTGAAAGCATGGCTTTGAAACGTCTCTTCTTACGTCATTAAATAATTAAGTGGATACAATCTAAAACATGAGGAAGATTAAGCATCACAGACCACTATTCAAAGCTAATTGGTTACAGTAAGGCATCCTTACATTGCATTATAGAAATGACCTGACTTGCTTAGAAAAGCAATAATGGCGAATCATTTCTCTAGAGTGTTTCGATCAATTGGGTTTTTATATCTACTTTTGGTAGGGCTGAGCCTTGAGCCTTGACCCATGACTAGGTACACATCCTTCCTGCGTAAAAGGTAAATATTTAAATACGAATTTCAAAAAAAAAAAAAAAAAGATTTCTATCAAAGCTTTTCACACTCAAATAGACTTTGAATAAAGCAAATGACAATGTATGAACTGTAACACAAAGGGCTAAAAAGTTATAGAGAAGACAACCTGATGTTGTTTCGCTACACGAGGCAGCTTAAACCAAAAATGTGGCCGTTGAGTAAGAAATTTTCGGAATAGTTTGAAGCATACACACAAAAATGCGTAACACCTAAACATGATTTTTAGCTCACCTGGACCGAAGGTCCGGTGAGCTTATGTCATGGCGCAGCGTCCGTCGTCCGTCCGTCGTCTGGAGTCTGGAGTACGTTCGTCCGTCCGTCCGTCGTCCGTCAACATTTGCTTCAAATCGCTACTACTCAAAAAGTTCTTATTTGATTTTGACCAAATTTGGCCAGAAACATTCTTGGCAGAAGGGGAACAGATTTTGCATAAATGGTGACTCTGACCCCAAAGGGGCCAAAAGGGAGGGGCCCAATAGGGGAAATAGAGTTATTCGTTTAAATCGCTACTTGTCATAAAGTTATGAATGGATTTGAACCCAATTTGGTCAGAAACATCCTTGGGGGAAGGAAAACAGATTTTGCATAAATTGTGACTCTGACCCCCGAGGGGCCAAAGGGGCGGGGCCCAATAGGGGAAATAGAGGTAATTCATTTGAATCGCTACTAGTCATAAAGTTATAAATGGATTTGAACCCAATTTGGTCAGAAACATCCTTGGGGGAAGGGGAACAGATTTTGCATAAATGGTGGCTCTGACCCTAGAGGGGCCAAAGGGCGGGGCCCAATAGGGGAAATAGAGGTAATTCCTTTAAATCGCTACTTGTCATAAAGTTATGAATGGATTTGAACCCAATTTGGTCAGATACATCCTTGAGGGAAGGGGAACAGATTTTGCATCAATGGTGGCTCTGACCCCAAAGGGGCCAAAGGGGCGGGGCCCAATAGGGGAAATATAGTTATTCCTTTAAATCGCTACTAGTCATAAAGTTATGAATGGATTTGAACCCTATTTGGTCAGAAACATCCTTGGGGGAAGGAAAACAGATTTTGCATAAATTGTGACTCTGACCCCCGAGGGGCCAAAGGGGCGGGGCCCAATAGGGGAAATAGAGGTAATTCATTTGAATCGCTACTAGTCATAAAGTTATGAATGGATTTAAACCCAGTTTGGTCAGAAACATCCTTGAGGGAAGGGAAACAGATTTTGCATAAATGGTGGCTCTGACCCCAAAGGGTACAAAGGGGCGGGGCCCAATAGGGGAAATAGAGGCAATTCCTTTAAATCACTACTAGTCATAAAAGTATGAATGGATTTGAACCCAATTTGGTCAGAAACATCCTTGAGGGAAGGGGAACAGATTTTGCATAAATTGTGACTCTGACCCCGAGGGGCCAAAGGGGCGGGGCCCAATAGGGGAAATAGAGGTAATTCATTTGAATCGCTACTAGTCATAAAGTTATGAATGGATTTGAACCCAATTTGGTCAGAAACATCCTTGGGGGAAGGAGAACAGATTTTGGATAAATGGTGGCTCTGACCCCAAAGGGGCCAAAGGGGCGGGGCCCAATAGGGGAAATATAGTTATTCCTTTAAATCGCTACTAGTCATAAAGTTATGAATGGATTTGAACCCTATTTGGTCAGAAACATCCTTGGGGGAAGGAAAACAGATTTTCCATAAATTGTGACTCTGACCCCCGAGGGGCCAAAGGGGCGGGGCCCAATATGGGAAATAGAGGTAATTCATTTGAATCGCTACTTGTCATAAAGTTATGAATGGATTTAAACCCAGTTTGGTCAGAAACATCCTTGGGGGAAGTGGAACAGATTTTGCATCAATGGTGGCTCTGACCCCAAAGGGGCGGGGCCCAATAGGGGAAATAGAGGTAATTCCTTTAAATCGCTACTAGTCATAAAGTTATGAATGGATTTGCACCCAATTTGGTCCAAAACATCCTTGGGGGAAGGAAAACAGATTTTGCATCAATGGTGACTCTGACCCCCGAGGGGCCAAAGGGCTGGGGCCCAATAGGGGAAATATAGTTATTCCTTTAAATCGCTACTAGTCATAAAGTTAAGAATGGATTTGAACCCTATGTGGTCAGAAACATCCTTGGGGGAAGGAAAACAGATTTTGCATAAATTGTGACTCTCACCCCGAGGGGCCAAAGGGGCGGGGCCCAATAGGGGAAATAGAGGTAATTCATTTGAATCGCTACTAGTCATAAAGTTATAAATGGATTTGAACCCAATTTGGTCAGAAACATCCTTGGGGGAAGGAGAACAGATTTTGCATCAATGGTGGCTCTGACCCCAAAGGGGCCAAAGGGGCGGGGCCCAATAGGGGAAATATAGTTATTCCTTTAAATCGCTACTAGTCATAAAGTTATGAATGGATTTGAACCCTATTTGGTCAGAAACATCCTTGGGGGAAGGAAAACAGATTTTGCATAAATTGTGACTCTGACCCCGAGGGACCAAAGGGGCGGGGCCCAATAGGGGAAATAGAGGTAATTCATTTGAATCGCTACTAGTCATAAAGTTATGAATGGATTTGAACCCAATTTGGTCAGAAACATCCTTGGGGGAAGGAGAACAGATTTTGCATCAATGGTGGACTCTGACCCCAAGGGGCCAAAGGGGCGGGGCCCAATAGGGGAAATATAGTTATTCCTTTAAATCGCTACTAGTCATAAAGTTATGAATGGATTTGAACCCTATTTGGTCAGAAACATCCTTGGGGGAAGGAAAACAGATTTTGCATAAATTGTGACTCTGACCCCCGAGGGGCCAAAGGGGCGGGGCCCAATAGGGGAAATAGAGGTAATTCATTTGAATCGCTACTAGTCATAAAGTTATGAATGGATTTGAACCCAATTTGGTCAGAAACATCCTTGGGGGAAGGAGAACAGATTTTGCATAAATGGTGGCTCTGACCCCAAAGGGGCCAAAGGGGCGGGGCCCAATGGGGGAAATATAGTTATTCCTTTAAATCGCTACTAGTCATAAAGTTATGAATGGATTTGAACCCTATTTGGTCAGAAACATCCTTGGGGGAAGGAAAACAGATTTTGCATCAATTGTGACTCTGACCCCCGAGGGGCCAAAGGGGCGGGGCCCAATAGGGGAAATAGAGGTAATTCATTTCAATCGCTACTAGTCATAAAGTTATGAATGGATTTAAACCCAGTTTGGTCAGAAACATCCTTGAGGGAAGGGGAACATATTTTGCATAAATGGTGGCTCTGACCCCGGAGGGGCCAAAGGGGCGGGGCCCAATATTGGAAATAAAGGCAATTCTTTTAAATCGCTACTAGTCATAAAGTTATGAATGGATTTGAACCCAATTTGGTCAGAAACATCCTTGGGGGAAGGAAAACAGATTTTGCATAAATGGTGACTCTGACCCCCGAGGGGCCAAAGGGCTGGGGCCCAATAGGGGAAATATAGTTATTCCTTTAAATCGCTACTAGTCATAAAGTTATGAATGGATTTGAACCCTATGTGGTCAGAAACATCCTTGGGGGACGGAAAACAGATTTTGCATAAATTGTGACTCTGACCCCGAGGGGCCAAAGGGGCGGGGCCCAATAGGGGAAATAGAGGTAATTCATTTGAATCGCTACTAGTCATAAAGTTATGAATGGATTTGAACCCAATTTGGTCAGAAACATCCTTGGGGGAAGTGGAACAGATTTTGCATCAATGGTGGCTCTGACCCCAAAGGGGCGGGGCCCAATAGGGGAAATAGAGGTAATTCCTTTAAATCGCTACTAGTCATAAAGTTATGAATGGATTTGCACCCAATTTGGTCCAAAACATCCTTGGGGGAAGGAAAACAGATTTTGTATAAATGGTGACTCTGACCCCGGAGGGGCCAAAGGGGCGGGGCCCAATAGTGGAAATAAAGGCAATTCTTTTAAATCGCTACTAGTCATAAAGTTATGAATGGATTTGAACCCAATTTGGTCAGAAACATCCTTGGGGGAAGGGGAACAGATTTTGCATAAATGGTGACTCTGACCCCAAAGGGGCCAAAGGGGCGGGGCCCAATGGGGGAATAGAGGTAATTCCTTTAAATCGATACTAGTCATGAAGTTATGAATGGATTTGAACCCAATTTGGTCAGAAACATGCTTGGGGCAAGGGGAACAGATTTTGCATAAATGGTGGCTCTGACCCCACAGGGGACAAAGGGGCGGGGCCCAATAGGGGAAATAGAGGCAATTCCTTTAAATCACTACTAGTCATAAAAGTATGAATGGATTTGAACCCAATTTGGTCAGAAACATCCTTGAGGGAAGGGGAACAGATTTTGCATAAATGGTGGCTCTGACCCCAAAGGGGTGGGGCCCAATAGGGGAAATAGAGGTAATTCCTTTAAATCGCTACTAGTCATAAAGTTATGAATGGATTTGCACCCAATTTGGTACAAAACATCCTTGGGGGAAGGGGAACAGATTTTGCATAATGGTGACTCTGACCCCCGAGGGGCCAAAGGGGTGGGGCCCAATAGGGGAAATAGAGGTAATTCCTTTAAATCGCTACTAGTCATAAAGTTATGAATGCATGTTCTAAAAACAATTCTTGAGGTCTTTCAGACCCTAGAGAGTATGGACTTCATTAATCTTTAAAGCAGTTCGGATTCCCACACTATAACCATATATAGCATTGTTAGAGATTTACAAATAAAACAAATTGAATATGAACATTATTTTGACATTTGGTCTAATCCAACCAGGTGAGCGATACAGGCCCCATGGGCCTCTTGTTACATAAACAACAGTTTTTAGCTCACCTGGACCAAAGGTCCGGTGAGCTTATGCCATGGTGCGGCGTCCGTCGTCCGTCCGTCGTCCGTCAACATTTGCTTCAAATCGCTACTAGTCAAAAAGTTCCTATTGGATTTTGACCAAATTTGGTCAGAAATATCCTTGGCAGAAGGGGATCAGATTTTGCATAAATGGTGACTATGACCCACAAGGGGCCTGAGGGGCGGGGCCCAATAGGTGAAATAGAGGTAATTCCTTTAAATCGCTACTAGTCATAAAGTTACGAATGGATTTGAACCCAATTTGGTCAGAAACATCCTTCGGGGAAGGGGAACAGATTTTGCATAAATGGTGACTCTGACCCCAAAGGGGCCAAAGGGGCGGGGCCCAATGGGGGAATAGAGGTAATTCCTTTAAATCGATACTAGTCATGAAGTTATGAATGGATTTGAACCCAATTTGGTCAGAAACATGCTTAGGGTAAGGGGAACAGATTTTGCATAAATGGTGGCTCTGACCCCAAAGGGGACAAAGGTGCGGGGCCCAATAGGGGAAATAGAGGCAATTCCTTTAAATCACTACTAGTCATAAAAGTATGATTGAATTTGAACCCAATTCGGTCAGAAACATCCTTGAGGGAAGGGGAACAGATTTTGCATAAATGGTTGCTCTGACCCCAAAGGGGCCAAAGGGGCGGGGCCCAATAGGGGAAACAGAGGTAATACATTTGAATCGCTACTAGTCATAAAGTTATGAATGGATTTGCACCCAATTTGGTCAGAAACATCCTTGGGGGAAGGGGAACAGATTTTGCATAAATGGTGACTCTGACCCCCGAGGGGCCAAAGGGGTGGGGCCCAATAGGGGAAATAGAGGTAATTCCTTTAAATCGCTACTAGTCATAAAGTTATGAATGGATTTGAACCCAAATTGGTCATAAACATCCTTTGGGGAAGGGGAACAGATTTTGCATGAATGGTGACTGACCGCAATGGGGCCAAAGGGGCGGGCCCAATAGGGGAAATAGAGGTAATTCCTTTAAATCGCTACTAGTCATAAAGTTATGAATGCATGTTCTAAAAACAATTCTTGAGGTCTTTAAGACCCTAGAGAGTCTGGACTTCATTAATCTTTAAAGCAGTTCGGATTCCCACACTATAACCATATATAGCATTGTTAGAGATTTACAAATAAAACAAATTGAATATGAACATTATTTTGACATTTGGTCTAATCCAACCAGGTGAACGATACAGGCCCTATGGGCCTCTTGTTACATAAACAACAGTTTTTAGCTCACCTGGACCAAAGGTCCGGTGAGCTTATGCCATGGTGCGGCGTCCGTCGTCCGTCCGTCGTCCGTCCGTCGTCCGTCGTCCGTCAACATTTGCTTCAAATCGCTACTAGTCAAAAAGTTCCTATTGGATTTTGACCAAATTTGGTCAGAAATATCCTTGGCAGAAGGGGATCAGATTTTGCATAAATGGTGACTCTGACCCCCAAGGGGCATGAGGGGCGGGGCCCAATAGGGGAAATTGAGACAATTCCTTTAAATCGCTACTAGTCATAAAGTTATGAATGGATTTGAACCCAATTTGGTCAGAAACATCCTTTGGGGAAGGGGAACAGATTTTGCATAAATTGTGACTCTGACCCCCGAGGGGCCAAAGGGGCGGGGCCCAATAGGGGAAATAGAGATAATTCCTTCAAATCGCTACTAGTCATAAAGTTATGAATGGATTTGAACCCTATTTGGTCAGAAACATCCTTGGGGAAGGAAAACAGATTTTGCATAAATTGTGACTCTGACCCCCGAGGGGCCAAAGGGGCGGGGCCCAATAGGGGAAATAGAGGTAATTCATTTCAATCGCTACTAGTCATAAAGTTATGAATGGATTTAAACCCAGTTTGGTCAGAAACATCCTTGAGGGAAGGGGAACATATTTTGCATAAATGGTGGCTCTGACCCCAAAGGGGCCAAAGGGGAGGGGCCCAATAGTGGAAATAGAGGCAATTCCTTTTAAATCGCTACTAGTCATAAAGTTATGAATGGATTTGAACCCAATTTGGTCAGAAACATCCTTGGGGGAAGGGGAACAGATTTTGCATAAATGGTGACTCTGACCCCAAAGGGGCCAAAGGGGCGGGGCCCAATCGGGGAATAGAGGTAATTCCTTTAAATCGATACTAGTCATGAAGTTATGAATGGATTTGAACCCAATTTGGTCAGAAACATGCTTGGGGTAAGGGGAACAGATTTTGCATAAATGGTGGCTCTGACCCCAAAGGGGACAAAGGGGCGGGGCCCAATAGGGGAAATAGAGGCAATTCCTTTAAATCACTACTAGTCATAAAAGTATGAATGGATTTGAACCCAATTCGGTCAGAAACATCCTTGGGGAGAAGGGGAACAGATTTTGCATAAATGGTTGCTCTGACCCCAAAGGGGCCAAAGGGGCGGAGCCCAATAGGGGAAACAGAGGTAATACATTTGAATCGCTACTAGTCATAAAGTTATGAATGGATTTGAACCCAATTTGGTCAGAAACATCCTTGGGGGAAGTGGAACAGATTTTGCATAAATGGTGGCTCTGACCCCAAAGGGGCGGGGCCCAATAGGGGAAATAGAGGTAATTCCTTTAAATCGCTACTTGTCATAAAGTTATGAATGGATTTGCAACCAATTTGGTCAGAAACATCCTAGGGGGAAGGGGAACAGATTTTGCATGAATGGTGACTGACCCCAATGGGGCCAAAGGGGCGGGCCCAATAGGGGAAATAGAGGTAATTCCTTTAAATCGCTACTAGTCATAAAGTTATGAATGCATGTTCTAAAAACAATTCTTGAGGTCTTTCAGACCCTAGAGAGTCTGGACTTCATTAATCTTTAAAGCAGTTCGGATTCCCACACTATAACCATATATAGCATTGTTAGAGATTTACAAATAAAACAAATTGAATATGAACATTATTTTGACATTTGGTCTAATCCAACCAGGTGAGCGATACCGGCCCCATGGGCCTCTTGTTACATAAACAACAGTTTTTAGCTCACCTGGACCAAAGGTCCGGTGAGCTTATGCCATGGTGCGGCGTCCGTCGTCCGTCCGTCGTCCGTCGTCCGTCAACATTTGCTTCAAATCGCTACTAGTCAAAAAGTTCCTATTGGATTTTGACCAAATTTGGTCAGAAATATCCTTGGCAGAAGGGGATCAGATTTTGCATAAATGGTGACTCTGACCCCCAAGGGGCATGAGGGGCGGGGCCCAATAGGGGAAATTGAGACAATTCCTTTAAATCGCTACTAGTCATAAAGTTATGAATGGATTTGAACCCAATTTGGTCAGAAACATCCTTTGGGGAAGGGGAACAGATTTTGCATAAATTGTGACTCTGACCCCCGAGGGGCCAAAGGGGCGGGGCCCAATAGGGGAAATAGAGATAATTCCTTCAAATCGCTTCTGGTCAAAAAGTTCCTATTGGATTTTGACAAAATTTGGTCAGAAACATCCTTTGGGGGAGAAGAACAGATTTTAAATAAATGGTGACTCTGACCCCCAAGGGGCCTGAGGGGCGGGGCCCAATAGGTGAAATAGAGGTAATGCCTTTCAATCGCTACTAGTCATAAAGTTACGAATGGATTTGAACCCAATTTGGTCAGAAACATCCTTTGGGGAAGGGGAACAGATTTTGCATAAATGGTGACTCTGACCCCAATGGGGCCAAAGGGGCGGGGCCCAATAGGGGAAATAGAGGTAATTCCTTTAAATCGCTACTAGTCATAAAGTTATGAATGCATGTTCTAAAAACAATTCTTGAGGTCTTTCAGACCTTAGAGAGTCTGGACTTCATTAATCTTTAAAGCAGTTAGGATTCCCACACTATAACCATATATATAGCATTGTTAGAGATTTACAAATAAAACAAATTGAATATGAACATTATTTTGACATTTGGTCTAATCCAACCAGGTGAGCGATACAGGCCCCATGGGCCTCTTGTTACATAAACAACAGTTTTTAGCTCACCTGGACCAAAGGTCCGGTGAGCATATGCCATGATGCGGCGTCCGTAGTCCGTCCGTCGTCCGTCAACATTTGCTTCAAATCGCTACTAGTCAAAAAGTTCCTATTGGATTTTGACCAAATTTGGTCAGAAATATCCTTCGCAGAAGGGGATCAGATTTTGCACAAATGGTGACTCTGACCCCCAAGGGGCCTGATGGTTGGGGCCCAATATGGGAAATAGAGGTAATTCCTTTAAATCGCTACTTGTCATAAAGTTATGAATGGATTTGAACCCAATTTGGTCAGAAACATCCTTTGGGGAAGGGGATCAGATTTTGCATAAATGGTGACTCTGACCCCCAAGGACCTGAGGGGCGGGGCCCAATAGGGGAAATTGAGCCAATTATTTTAAATCGCTACTGGTCATAAAGCTATGAATGGATTTGAACCCAAATTGGTTAGAAACATTTTTGGGGGAAGGGAAACAGATTTGGCATAAATGGTGACTCTGACCCCCGAGGGGCCAATGGGATGGGGCCCAATAGGGGAAACAGAGTAATTCCTTTAAATCACTACTAGTCATAAAGTTATGAATGGATTGAACCCAATTTAGTCAGAAACATCATTGGGGGAAGGGGAACAGATTTTGCATGAATGGTGACTCTGACCCCCGAATGGCCAAAGGGGCGGGGCTCCATAGGGGAAATAGATGTAATTCCTTCAAATCGCTACTAGTCAAAAAGTTCCTATTGTATTTTGACCAAATTTGGTCAGAAACATCCTTGGCAGATGGGAATTCGATTTTGCATAAATGGTGACTCTGACCCCCGAGGGGCCTGAGGGGCGGGGCCCAATTGGGGAAATTGAGGCAATTCCTTTAAATCGCTACTAGTCATAAAGTTATGAATGGATTTTAACCCAATTTGGTCAG
The DNA here is from genome assembly GCF_902652985.1 of Pecten maximus. Taxonomy (NCBI): domain Eukaryota; kingdom Metazoa; phylum Mollusca; class Bivalvia; order Pectinida; family Pectinidae; genus Pecten; species Pecten maximus. The sequence continues at coordinate 35,110,645 of NC_047024.1, read as the reverse complement.
AAATATCCTTTGGGGAAGGGGATCAGATTTTGCATCAATTGTGACTCTGACCCCCAAGGGGCCTGAGGGTTGGGGCCCAATAGGGGAAATAGAGGTAATTCCTTTAAATCGCTACTTGTCATAAAGTTATGAAATGATTTGGATCCAATTTGGTCAGAAGCATCATTTGGGGAAGGGTAACAGATTTTGCATAAATGGTGACTATGACCCCGGAGGGTCCAAAAGGGTGGGTCCCAATATGGGAAATAGAGGTAATTCCTTCAAATCGCTACTTGTCATAAAGTTATGAAAGGATTTGAACCCCATTTTGTCAGAATTATCATTGAGGGAAGGGAAACAGATTTTGCATAAATGGTGACTCTACGCCTAAGGGGCTAAAGGGATGGGGCCTAATGGGGAAATAGAGGTAATTCCTTCAAATCGCTACTAGTTATAAAGTTATGAAAGGATTGGAACCCAATTTAGTCAGAAACATCATTGGGGGAAGGGGAATAGATTTTGCATAAATGGTGACTCTGATCTCCTGGGGCCAAAGGGGCGGGGCCCCATAGGTGAAATAGAGGTAATTCCTTCAAACCGCTACTAGTCATAAAGTTTTAAATGGATTTGAACCCCATTTGGTCAGAAACATCCTTGGGGGAAGGGGAACAGATTTTGCATAAATGGTGACTCTGACTCTCGAGGGGCTAAAGGGGCGGGGCCCCATAGGGGAAATAGAGGCAATTCCTTCAAATTCCTACTAGTCATAAAGTTATGAATGGATTTGTACTCAATTTGGTCAGACACATTATTAGGGGAAGAGGAACAGATTTTGCATAAATGGTGACTCTGACCCCCGAGTGGCCAAATGGGTGAGGCCCAATAGGGGAAATAGAGGTAATTCCTTTAAATCGCTACTTGTCATAAAGTTATGAAAGGATTTGAATCCAATTGGGTCAGAATTATCATTGAGGGAAGGGGAACAGATTTTGCATAAATGGTGACTCTGACTCTCGAGGGGCCAAAGGGGCAGGACCCCATAGGGGAAATAGAGGTAATTCCTTTAAATCGCTGCTAGTCTTAAAGTTATGAATGGATGTTCTAAAATCAATTCTTGAGGTCTTTCAGGCCCTTAGAGAGTCTGGACTTCGTCATTTCTTTAAAGCAGTTGGGATCCCTACACCATAGCCATCTATAGCATTGTTTGAGATTGACAAATAAAACGAATTGAACATGAACATTATTTTGACATTTGGTCTAATCCAACCAGGTGAGAGATACAGGCCCCACGGGCCTCTTGTTTTAGAAAAGATTTTATCACGAGCTAACCGTATATATAAAATATCTCCGTTAATATATTCTTTTTAATTACACTGGTTTTTAATAACAGTCCCACCCACTGGTTTTTAATTACAATCCCACCCACTGGTTGTTAATTATAGTCCCACCCACTGGTTTTTAATTACAGTCCCACCCCTCTAGTTTTTAATTATTGTCCCACTCAAGTAGTTTGCCTTATATTAGTTGAGGAATATTCAAGTCTGATGTTGTTTGCCTGATGTGATGCGTTTTGCTCATATGAAGATGAAAAATGGAGCCACTAATATGCAAATTTATAATATCATCCCACTGAAAACTTTGACGATTTAACGAAACACCCAAACACGTCACAGGAAAGTAATAACGTGCTAAGAAGCTTGTTTCTATGTTTACGTGTGCACGCAAAAATTACTTGTTGATCAAAAGAAGCATTTGGTCACCTTCGACATTCCAGTGGTCACAGTCAGGATCTCTGCTCCCCTGGAATATGTCATGACAAAGTTGAATGTTCGGTCGCCGCCATCTTGTTGAGGAAACAAAAACACTAGTTCGGACCTTTGATGTACACCAAATACATCTGAAGGTCACCATACCATTAAAAATTGGTATTGATTTAGCGATTGGTCAGATGTATTTATTGGCATCAATCAAATTACTGGTGCCTTCGAGTTTGCCACGAAAATATCACATGGCTGGAGTATTGAGGATATATATAACACCTCACCTCGTCTGTTGAGACTGCAGCAAATACAGATAATATTGCATATATATGTTTACTAGTATCATGCAATAGCTGTGCTATATTCAACACAGAGTTGTCTATGCTTGTTATTCAGGAATAGCTCCAGAAACGTCTAAGAAGACTCCACACATATCCAGCAATGCCAGCAGGTGCTGTGCCGTTTCCCTTCGGAGATTGTCGGGTGTGTAATGACCGCGCCACGGGGGTACATTATGGAGTGGCTTCTTGCGAGGGATGCAAAGTAAGCATATGCTATGTATTTCGATAAAGTGCGCATATATTTATATATATAGATACACATTGTAGATAATACAAGAAACGGTCTTTTTTTGTTCTAAAGTAGTGTGTTTGGCTCTTAAGTACATATTATTGCTATAGAACTAAACCAACAACAGATAATAACGACGTACTGGTAATAACAGAATCAAAACTCTTACTCAAAAACGGTAAAATAAGGGCAAAATAAAATAATAAAAATACAAATCTGAGTAGAAACACTTTAACATAAGGGCAATAAGCTACACTTTTGTTATTGACTATTTGTAGGGATTCTTTAAGAGGAGTACAACAAGAGAAGAGAAATACAAGTGTTTCTTTGGAGGTTCCTGTCTTTTGACACCACAGAACAGAAGCCGATGTAAAGCATGTCGATTCCAAATGTGTTTGAAACAGGGCATGGCTATTGACGGTATGTATATGGCATTTTGGAGCAGGTGTATTGTTTCCATGTCTTAAAGGTTGGGGTTTTGCTTGTGGCTACATATTATTTTTATTGTCCTCGCCACATTTATTGACTTTAATAAATGTCGTATTTCCTACATAACATGAGCTTGCATTGACCTAAAATCAATATCTTAGATCTTATTAGATACAGTTCGGAAAGGAAAGCTGGCAATATGAAATCTGCAAAATACATACTCGTAATAAATCTAAATTGTAATATGCTGGTACATGTATATATTCTTTATAGAATTGATGGAGTTTATCTAGAATAAAACATGACTATATACATATTGCTTTCGGAGATTATGTTCATTTCGAATCAAAACTAGACTCATTTTGTTAATACAAAGACTTTAGAATTATGTTTTTGTTTCCATATTTCGTTCGTTTATTATTCTTATGAATGAATATTACTTAAATGATAGATGAACTGTTGGATAGAAAATAATGACAAAAACACCATATCAATGCTTTAGTTCATCCGGTTTACTGGTCAGGTGAGCTTATGACGTTGCGTGGCGCCCATCATCTGTCAACTTTTTTTTCTGAAAATCAATATTAGCTTGAACAATTCAATGAGTTTTGAGTCCGAAATATCCTTAGGGGAGGGCAAATTTTGTTTATATCGTGAGCCTAGTTCTGTTGGTTTTTAGCGGCAGGGTCTAGCAGAAAAATCAAGCAAATTCTTTAAGTTTCTTCTCTGTAGGAACGACAGGATTTTGTCCAAATTTGGTCTGAATCATCTTATAACTAGTCGATGTAATTCCCCGCGTGCAGGACAGGAAACCCCAATAATTGGGGCGACGAGGAAAGTTTCAAAACACTTATTTGTCTATTGGAATGGAAGTAGTTTGCCAAAGTTTGGTTAAGAGCATCCTTGGGAGAAGAAGACGAATCAATTTTATATAAATTGGTGTGTCCTTACCACTTTAGGCCCAAAAGAAAGGGGTTAAATACTAGGGAAAGCTTAGCATATTGTTCAATATTCTTCTACTTCTGACAAAGGGTTTATCCTAATTTGATCCATAACACCCTTTGGTGAAGGGGACATGTTTTTCATAAACGGTAGGGCTGACTCTCAGGCATAAAGAAGAAAAGCCTTAAAATCCTTCTTCTGTTGGGATGAAGGTTTGTTTACCAATATGCCTACAGCATCTAAAGCATCAATAGATGAAGATAATTCGATTTTGTTAAGCTGAGGCCCCTGAAGTCAAAGGGACGGAGTCTAATATGAGAAATTTAGCAAATTCTTCAGAATCCTTCTTCCTCAATATCGATATAAGTATTAAGATCAAATTTCATCTCTTGCAACATTGGGCGAGGGAGACAATGCTCTATAAACGAGGGGACTGGCTACAGTGGAGGAACAGGACCCCACAAAAAATCTAAATCTTTTGAAATTTATCAGATTTGGTCATTAATTCACCGAGGAAGACACAGCGGTGTTTCTTCAAATTCAATTTCTAAACTATACCCCTGCCTCTAAAAGGCAGAAGGGTAGGGCACAATAGCGAAGGTCAAAATGGTGATTACAGTTTAGTGTTCATTTCAGCTGAATTCGAATTATCTTCGGAGCCAGGGAGCTAAATGTGCATTAAAGGAAAGTATTGGTTGGCATGCATGGCACCGAGAGGCATGTCCTAAAATGGCAGAACATGTAGAATAATGTAGTATATAACTTTCATAAAAGTGTATTATTCACTGAAACATCTGAGTGAACAACGCAGGTCTTCTGGGGATTTCGTAATCACTAGGAATCTACGAGAGTGCTAACTTTCTTTATGCTGCTTCTCAGTTCTTGGCTATTGAAATTGTTTGTTTCGAATTGTATAGATATGTTTCCTGTTTTACTTGAACTGATGTTTTATTGTTGAATGATATTTTTGGTATATTATGGTATAAAATCTATAAAAAAATAAATTTTCTGAATTTTGTAGCCGTGAAAATGGGAAGAATTCCGAAGTTGGAAAAGGAAAAAGCTTTGAGAGATGCAAATATATGCCAATCATCCACCGAAGTGTCTTGTACTGACTTCAATTCGCCCTCACTATCGCAGCAAACAGCGTTCTACTCTTCATCAACAGCATCACAACAGAATTTCTCTTTGACCCAACCCTTATATTCACAACAGAATTTCTCTTCGAACCCATCCTTAACATCGCAACAAAATTTCTCGGCCATTTCCTTACCATCACAACATAACTACTTTTCGACTCAATACTTATCATCACAGCAGAATTTCATTTCGACCGATTCCCAGCCATCGGAACAGAATTTCTCTTCGACCCATCCCGTACCTTCACAACCAAATTTCTCTTCGACCGAACCCTTACCTTCACAATTGAATTTCTCTTCGACCCAAACCTTACCTTCACAACAGAACTTCTCTTCGACCCAACCCATATCTTCAGAGCCGTTTGTCAATCAAAGAAATTTACAGTCCAACAGGCGTGCTGCATGTTTGGATAGGGATCAGTATGGAGACAAAAAAATAAACCCCAGCCATTTTGTGGAGCTTGGCAAAGATCTTACAGAGACAAGAGACAAACATTATTTTGGTGACCCCGACAAGGATCCTGCATCATTATGGAGATCAAGTGATACAACTGTACTCCATACTCAAAGAGATGACGATGCGGAACAGCCCAGAGATAGTAGACATAGTTTTCAGAGTACAGAGCACAGCGAGTTTGACATGTTTCAAGAGAAGCATTTTACCTCAGTGGATAAACAACGCCAGTGGAACATGGTTGAAGCGGCAAAAACAACAAAGCCAAACATCCAAATATCAATGGAGGATTTCCCGCAACTGTTTAATAAGACCGTATGTGTCATGAATCAGACATCATTAGAGGAGACGCCGTTCCGCCCACAGACAGAATTTAAGGCTGCTTCGCGGTGCCAACAGCACGATCAACTCAATGATGGAACAATGAAAACTGACGCATCGCAAGATGGGAGTCAAGAGGAATCAATAAGCAAGCGGAACCAGGGCGACGCCAGAAATATTGAACAACACATTCACCAAGAAGCGCAGGTGGACGAAAAGGCATTAAATGAGTCTGGCTCAGTTACTGATAGTCGTAATGGTACTGGTCATGGATACTGGGGAGGAAAGCAATCTGCTAACAATTTATCTGGAAAGGATAAGCAAAGCGCCAGTCAGACTGTCGCGCTTTTTTCTGGGGATAGTTCAAAACAGCATACCCAGTCAGCTGATGACGAAAACCATAAAGTGGATCAGACGCCATTTCATGTAGAAATGGAAACCATTGAGAAGCCTAAACTTGGCCATTCTGAACGAAAGACGTCTTTGGATCCTGAAACCTTGGCTCTCGTTGAAAGTACAACTAAAAGAATGAAAGGGGTAGTGGATGCTTTCTACGCCCCACTGAAGATAAAGAGGGCTATCGTTCAGGACTACTTTGCTAAAAAGGTAAGTATATTTGGTTTTAATAGGGAACTGTATTGCTGGCTTAAGCTTGAGATTTGGTTTCCTGAACTCAGTAGATGTTAATACTTTGTATGTTTAAATTCATTTAATTTTCATCATTTTCAAGCAATTGTACATACACTTGTTTGAATAGTCTGCACGGATAAATGTGTTAGATTCCTTATTCAATCTGTCCTACGGATAGAATCCTTTCGATTTCTAAGTTCAGCTAGCACCACACGGAAAGCGTTTTGTGATAACCCTCTCAATCGTTATTTATATCACGACCATGGTTTTACACAAGTTTTATCGAATATTTCGAGTCTATTTGACTTTGTCGTTATAAAACCAGATGGCTAATGAATCCTTTGCTGACGCTTAATCAGATGATCGATTTTAATCACACATGATGTAGATTTCCTTTAGATCGAAGTGTTATGCATGTTCTGAATCACGCCGGCTGGTCTCTGTCCCATGTACTGGTTTTAACAGGTAACCATGCGGTTTACAACTTTGGAAAATATTCAAGAGGTGTGGAATATATTGATTGCCAATCTTGACGGAGTAAATAAAAGAAATATTGGTAGGTACTACGAGGATTATAAATATATATATATAAATATAAAATTTCTTTATAATACGGATTTATGTACGTTTATATCGAACTTTATGCTATGTCAATATTTAATCTTTAATATCTAATCAACTGTATATTTGTTTTCTCTGCTTTCATAGTTGAAAAAAAAATATTTTTCTTGAGTAAACATAACAAAGTGTCAATCTTTTAAGTCATTGAAAATACTACTATACTAGTTTGGTATTTCTCTACGCTATATTCCACTGGTGAAGTGTATTAAAATACAAAGCATGGCTGTTGTCTTTTATTTCTATTTGAAATTATCTACAATTACTTCTTTATCGATAAATATTTTAAATAACTTTTGAATCAAGTTGAATCACTGTATTATTGCCGAAAGATCTTTAGCCGATCTTGGCTACAGTCAACTGCAATGAGTATATGATTGTAAGAGTATCGATGGTTATGGTTACCATAGTTGTGTTCACGTGTCATGTGTGTGTGACGTACCTACTGTGTCGATCCTGAGGTCATTTACTTAGTTAATACATACAAGAACATGTAAACATACTATGGTGGTTGATTTCGGCCATGTCGCAGTGTTGCTTGCGTAGAGCGAGAGTGCGCCAAGCGAAGAGCGACAATCCGAGCGCTCAAAGCGAAGAGCAACAGTGTGCCAAGCGAAGCGCAACAGTGCGTCAAGCGAAGAGTAACAGCCCCCAATGCGACAGGGCGACATCATTTCAATACCGCACTGTTATGTTATTTATTGTATGGCGTGTTTATTTTGTCGCATGAAACACTGTCGCACTTCGTATGGCGCTCTGTCGCTCTTCGTATGTCCCACTGTCGCTCTTCGTATGTCGCACTGTCGCTCTTCGCTTAGCGCACTGTCGCTCGTTGCATAGCACACGGTCGCATTGTCACTCTTCGCTTGGCGGGGTGTCAATGCGACAGTGCGACATTGCCAAAATCGGTCTAGAGATTTCGGATAAACGTTATGCTTTCTGTAATTTCCTCGCTACTGCTCCTTCTCTTGTTACTTAATATTAGATTTTATTTTTGTAATTATTTTTATTTGTAGCCTTCTGTTCTTGTGTGCCTGGTTTCAGTAATCTTGATGAAGCTGACAAGGAAAAACTTACTTTACGAGCCTATCTAGACATCTGGACGGTATGTTGTTTACATGAGAGAGAAAGTTATAACGTCGATATACTAAGTACCTTATTTGAGAGAGAAAACTATATCATCGATATACTATTACCTTTATTTGGGAGATACAGCTATATCGTCGATATACGTATTACCTTATTTGGGAGAGACAGCTATATCGTCGATATACTAAGTACCTTATTTCAGAGAGACAGCTATATCGTCGATATACGTATTACCTTATTTGGGAGAGACAGCTATATCGTCGATATACGTATTACCTTATTTGGGAGAGACAGCTATATCGTCGATATACTAAGTACCTTATTTCAGAGAGACAGCTATATCGTCGATATACTTATTACCTTATTTGACTCTTTGTGAAAGAAAGTGTTATGTCGACATTTAGATTTCGTTTCGGAATTTGGTTTGGTTTGTTTTTGTTTAACGTCCTATTAACAGCCAGGGTCATTTAAGGTCGTACCAGGTTTCGGAAAGTAAGTGTATCAAACAAATAGCATATAATCCGGCGATGATTTCTCATGACACACACTTCTTTAAACAGTGCACACCAAAGCATTTTATCACCCAATAAAACCATCCCACCGTTTCACTCCTCCCTATTGAAAACAGACGGTGTGTGACCATAACATGAAGCTTCATCACAATGATCACATTTATTTTATAATGTGTTCTGCAATAAATTCCCAACTCAGAACCACAGGAGACTTTGTCAAAAATTTCAACATGTCAAAATGTAATTCATAAATCATTTTTATAATTCAATATTTTGATAACATTTCTTCGTATTTATTTTATAATTTTATAAAAGCTTACATAAATAAATATCCAACTAGAAAAAAATTTAATTTGTCAAAAGATTTGTATGCTGAAGATTTTGATATTTTCCTGGAAATATTTTTTTTTCCAAACTTTTAATCTGCTCTACGTTTTCCTATTAAATCCTGTTTTAATTATACAAAAATGGTTCTTTTTACACATGAATATTAAATTGTGTAGCTTATAAGTTTTTATGTGTCCTTTCGTCCATTGATTTCAGTTATTTGTTTTATCATGGGATTAGAAATACTTACCCATCCTTATCTAAGATCTTATTATTTTAGTAATAAAAAAAAAAAACCACACACACACACACAAAAGAATTTGGATTGAAATGATCGCAGCCTGATTTAATATGAAACGTATACAACCTCAGAATATTGCGAGCAGGCTTATTAATTTATGAATTTAGTATGACAATGGCCGCAGCCAAAACTTAGTATTACAAGTGCATGCAAAGGCAAGGACCCATGCTAAATGTCTACCCGCAGGTACCCGGACATAAAGCCCCTTGCCCTCTGACCTAGCAGATTTTGCCTGCACTTGTAAAAAACCGAAACCACCTCTCGCAAGAGGAACCAACATCTCCAGCCTGGAGAAAACCATAATCCTGCCTTTAGCTCCCAGGATATCACGTGGCAAGCATTACAAGATCAGGATTATTAAATTTAGACTTAGCCCTGGCCTGCCAGAAACTCCTAGGATACCTCCATAGCAAGATTTAGTCCCCCAGGGTAAACCATAGCAAGACTATTGGCAGACCAGAGCACAGTCTAGTATAATTAATACCACCAGAATTAAATAATATGACACCAAAAATTATAATTATATGCCTGCTCGCCATATCCTGTCACTCGGAACTGTCTATACAGTTTCTTAATCCATACAAAAACACCTGAGGTTGTATACATTATCATTAGTTATAAAAACAATGATCAGTTGATGTTAAAAAACACTTAATAATAACATCCAATAGCTGAAACCAAGACAATCCTCTGGGCCCCGACCAGCGCGCCAAACTCTGTTCCGTTTAAGTGAAAAAATAGATATCCTGAGCAGCAAGTTCGTACTTGAAGGAAGGCATACATGTTTTTGATAGGGCAGGCGACATTTCCAGGGATACATGGACTTACCACAGTAAATGATTCGCCTTTGATTGCATTTATATAATGACCATCTCTGTAAGGTCTCTATTTGTTTGAATAACCGTCTGTGTGCAAATTTCGCAGATGTATACACTAGTTCCCCAAGCCGGAATAAACCGAAAAATGCTAAACAAAACGCTGCTCTAAATAATAGTGATTCATATTTACTGAAGCAAACATGCGCTAATTTACCACGAATCAATGTCAGCATATCATATGTTATAGGAGCTCTCAAATCTATAGAGACTTTTAATGTTCTTAGGGCCTCAATGGCCTCCGTACAATAAAAGCATGCTTTTGGATCTTGCGAGCTATTGAGCTCATGTACGTAACTAATTGCCGACAAGTACGGGCTTAATGTAGAGGGAGAAGAGCCCTTCTGAGAGTGATGGCAGATAAACATGCTCGATAGTGGCATTGAATGGAGAATTGCAACAGCAGATTGATTATGGCACCGGAATAAGACTTTCTTGTTTTTAAGTCTAAACTCTAGGCCTTGATTCAAGAACGTCCTGTTCATTAATACATAGATTACTCCCCGCATAAAAATAATGGAGTTCCGCGCTACCTTTTAGCAGCAATGCTAAATTAACGTGTTGATTTGCCCATATTTTCTGACATACTTGCACCGGTACTTGAGCCGCTACGTTGTCATCCACACAGTTAATTAAGTCCGTTAGCGAAGAATCAACCTGCTGATGTTCCGGCTCTGGTTCTATATTTACTTCAGTCTGGAGACGTGCTTGCCTCCTCCTCTATCCCTGACCCATCGCTCTCGAGGGAGTCCCTGCAGGCCTCTTCCTGGTTGACAACTTGTTATACACTGGCATAACTGGGTTTTTTTTTTTCAATTTAGTAATACAATGTTCCCACTAACCATAGAACACATACAATGTTCCAATACCACGGAAGATATCCCGAATTATCACAAACTTTCCTATATAACACAGTTTAACAATATTTCCCATATAACATAACAATATTCAAAAGAATACTTCCAATACTAAAAACCGGTTGTTATAAGGGTGCTGGTCATGAACGTGTCAAGTGCTATGAGATCTACTGAAAACTGATCAGCGACATGCAGGATACTCCCAATATACCATTACATGACAAATTATTAACTAAACAATTATCAGATGCAAATAGGCATGCAGTTAAATTGTGCCTCCCTCGTCAGTGAATCTAATCTGACATATAAACGGCCACCAAACCCAGTGCCCTGACTGCTATAAAATTTATATCCCCCTGCACTGGCTAATAGCAAGACCATCTATAATTGAAAGATAACTGAAACAGCCATTAAAATAACACTTGACATCCGAGTCATTATTTCACTCTTAACACTCGCCGTTTTACTCAAATATATTGATCGAAAATCCAAAATAAATTTGTTCAATTATATAAGATTAATTAAACTGTATTATTGGTGGTGATGAAAAGCCGAGGTTATGATAATCCCCAACTTTCCGATCATCAACATTATTTTGTTCATAATTATTTACATTTGATTAATGCGTTTGGCAGCTTTGTAGGGCGAGTAGTTTGGAATCAATGTATTTGCGAAAAATACCGAAGTAGGCAAAGTTTAAATGTCAAGATTAGGTAAAATGATTACATAGAATGATTGCTTATGTTTTCTTTTTTGAAACGTTTTCACCTGTAACATATTGTTTTGCTCTATCTGAAAAAGAGACGTGTATCAAGACTAGCTGTCCTAGAATCTGTGTCTGTTTTTTATTCCCTCAACATTGCTAATTGAGGAGCATGTTATCTTTATTAAAAGTTCTTTTGTATGCTTAGTATACCAAGGAAATGTCGCTTTGAGAGTGATATACCGACTACACGGCGTTATTAAAAGTAGAATGGGGTGGTGTGATATGTAGACCCGTTTTACAAAGGATTCAGCTAATACTATCGTCTAAATATAGATTCTCTCATTATATAATGTATCAGAAAATTAAGGTGCTAGGATACAATTATATCTTATCAATGTCGTTGCCATGGCAACTAGCATGTCTGGTCTTCTCTACGGCCTATGATTAGTAGGTGGATGCGACCTGTAAGAATTAGAATGGCTTCGGTCGGTTTCAACATGCATCTGTATGTCAAGCCAAGTTGTCATTTATTCGCGGAGCAATGTTGATCCACAGGTGCCTGACTCGTTTTATAAAATAATAACATAAAAGAGTACATATAAATGAGAAAGGTTCTGAACTCCCTCAGGCTTGAAATATGATGTATTTATTTCTTAGTACCGTAGCTTCGATTGTATTGGGTGGATTTACGCGAAGTAGGGCTTAAATTAAAGTATTTATTTCTTAGTACCGTAGCTTCGATTGTATTGGGTGGATTTACGCGAAGTAGGGCTTAAATTAAAAAGGAATGGCCAATCTTAAAAATAAGCTATAACATGTTGTCGATTTCTTGATATAAGTATACGAAATGGGGCGTGAAACTTCAAAATTTTCTCGATTTTGTTTTCTCGGACAAGTTGACGTATTGGGGTCACGTACCACACTTTGACTCCATTGGACATAGCTTTAAATACGAAGTCTACAGGTTAATCAAGTAGTACGGTTCATCAGATCACTGAATACAACTATTTCATACACTTACACCCTGCCGACGGCACCGGGACTTTTTATGCATACTGATAGCAGTTTTTCCACTTGAGTAGCCATGTTTTGCCAGCCGCGGTAAGTTTAAACAAGAAATATCTTTAAAAAAAGATAAACGGCATAGTTTTAATGCTGGTAGTTATAATGTAAAACTGCTGGTGAAAAAAGTAACGAACTAATGCGTTTCAGCACGGATAATAAAATTATATCAGTTTGAATCATTTTTGGTGATAATAAGACTGCATTTGAATCAGGAATATATGTGTCATTTGAAAAGATACATCCACTTATTCAGCTTGCATTCAATCTTAAAGAGGCTTACCCGCAGACGGACCGGTAAACGGCACATCTCTGATCACTAAATAAACTTCAGTACACGTTTCTATGTGACAAAATTAGAGGCTTTCCGACTTTATTTCTTGAAAACAATTACAGAATATGTATTTAAAAGACGTTTTAAAACTCAACCTGAGAGGGAAATGTATGGAATATAACGGCAAATCTTCTTTGTAAATCGCCGCTGCCTTTGAAGTTATCACTGTGCGGCACTGTGCACGTGCTTGTTTCTTTGATGTGTCAATCAAATTAGACTCCACTTTATAGCGGGGACGTATTGCGGGTTGCGATTAAATAAATAATATTTAAAAAATGAGGTTTTAATATCACTTTTCAGCGTTTTATAAGGAAAATAAAATGAAAAACTCAACCATTCCAACAATCTGTCATGTGTAAAAAAATCTTTTTCTATTAGCCAATTTTTCTGATCTCTCTGCGGGCAAGCCTCTTTAACTTTGTTCATTTTTAACTGCATATCTGCATTTTGCATTTACCGCTACATTGACCAATCAAATACTTCATCTTGACCAGTAATACCACCTGTCGCGTCATATCCGGGGCCAAAAGAATATTATATGGCTATGCCGAAAAAGCATTCTGATTGGTTATAGAAATGTGTTTAACTAATCAGAATGCTTGTTTAAATTTACCGCGGCTGGCACAACATGGCTACTCAAGTGGAAAATCTGCTATCAGTATGCATAAAAACTCTCAAAAGTTTTTTTTATTAATATCAAACAATCATACTATACCATCCATAACAATTTAATAATATCGACAATTAATATAACTTGATATTACAAATCAACAACAAATATGAGATGCGACCGTTGGACACTACCATTGGGCCAACGTAGGCATTCGACCGTCGCGTTTATTCCGTTGCCGGATCGGGAAGGATCAGAAACACGACCTATAAATGTTTGGAAAGAATTACTTAATCGATTAGAAAAAAAAAATGAATTATATGGATAAATGGAGCATTTTGGATTAAAAAGTTTTTGTAATTATAGGAAAATGGCATGAGAAGGAGGGGAGAGGGGGAGTTTTATTAGATCTTCTCCTAGCTTGAGCATTTTCAAAAATGCTATTACACCAGATATAAATACATTAAAACCTCCCAGTTATTATGGTTTTCAAAATTAATATAATTCATACTAAGGTAAGGTATCAAAACAGCTCTCTCAAATATGACTTATTTCGTTTTAACCTGATAGAAAATGCTGAATGTATTTGTGGTAACCCTTGCGAAAATGCCTTTCATTTTTTCTTTATATTTCTATATCTATATTTCTCTATCTTTACGTATGTCTATACATGTATATATTTCTCTAACTTTACGTATTTCTATATCTATATGTATATTTATCTATATGTATTTCTCTATCTTTACGTATTTCTATATCTATATATATTTCTCTATCTTTACGTATTTCTATACCTTAACATATATTTCTCTAACTTTACGTATTTCTATATCTATATGTATTTATCTATATATATTTCTCTATCTTTTCGTATTTCTATACCTTTACATATATATTTCTCCAACTTAAGGTATTTCTATACCTACATGTATATATATGTGTGTGTCTCAATTTTGAATACGTAATGATTCAACAAACCTAATACGAAATAAAAAAAAAAAAAAAAAAGTAATGAAATCACCCTGTATAGCCTTTATTTCTCGGGCATGGGTTGTTACATACCAATTTTGATTTTGATTGTAATGCTTCTGTAATAGAAGTTTGAAATTATGAACCAAACAATAACGTGTTTAGGTACGATCATTAAAGAAAACAACCATCATTGCTGGTTTAAAGAAAACACTGCGCTTGGGGGTTAAACAATGCTGTTTGTATTATCGATATATTTGTTGTCATCATCAAAATATCAGAAGCGTAATAGGTGTTTATACTGACTGTATATTAATTATGAATCGTTTTAAAAACAGATTAATGTATGTTAATTATGCATTAAAAAAATTAAGGTGTTTATTCTAATTTTGATTGAAAGTACCGAAACAACTTGTTCATGTCTCCCGAAACGACCCGGACTTCTACCGAAACGGCTTCCGAATGTCCCGAAACAACTTCCGAAAAAGTACCGAAACGACTTGTTACCGAAACGACCTGACACCATTGAGCCTGCGACATGTTGTCTGCTCAACTCGCTGTCGCTCTGTCTGTCCACACTGGGTGCCTGACCACTGATGCACATGCTTGACCCCGGGTAAGGCAGTCAAGCATGACACAGGTGAACCAGTCACCAGAGACAATGCAGTGCTGTAGCAGACGACAGTTTATATCACATATAAACCAACATAAATTAAATCATTAATTTACACAGGTGACTAATTGCACTTAAAGTTATACATGTGACCGTAAAATAATTAATTTGTTACACACTCTCTCTCTCTCTCTCTCTCTCTCTCTCTCTCTCTCTCTCTCTCTCTCAGATTAGGCATTTGTCTCATGTCTATAACTTTGATTAGTCCGAGTATGTTAGCTGAAAACGTTTCGTATTTACAATGTCATTAAAGCAACAATAGGAATGCAAATGCACTACATGTATTAGCCAGATATAGTCTTACATAGTGAATTTACCTAGAGCTACCTTCAATTTAACAAGAGAAAATCTAAACTATTTGTTCATGAAACAAAAGAGCATGGCATTTATAGCAAATTCTGTACAAAATATAACGAACATTGAAAGATTACGCAAAAGAAGAACAATAGATTGAAATAAATGGAAAATGGAACAAACATTACACGATGTTATGCACAAATTAGGAATTAATTAACCTCTGTCTTATTAATCAATTCATGACAAACATAATTATCACTGTTTATTGTTCTCCTAATGAATTAAATGGAAAAAAACCTGAACGATGATGAGAAAAATAATGAAGTTAACCAGTTATTTGTATATTGGCTATGAGAACTGATAAACAGTAGTAAATAGAAACATTCTGTGCTATCAACAAAATAAAACATCAACTAATCATTGTATTACATGTAACACTCCAATGAAATATTAGCAAAATAGTTTCTCTGCTTATTGTTCACATATCATGTTTGCGAATCAAAGTTCAGCACAAAGGAGTACTAATTTAGTCCGAATTGGTCACATTTTTAACCGCGAATCCGATCACCGCGCAAATTGTTCCCACAGTTGTTGTTTTCCTTTGACATCAGGAAAATGTCACTTTTTCAAGGTGTGATTCCAGAATTTTTTCCAACCCCAACTATTTGTACTTTCTGGCTTCCAGAATGATCTTTTTGATAACACTCCTCTCGCGTGGCAAGGTTTCCGGATCCGTTGTACATCTGTTCCTCAGGTAATTTAGAATAAAATCAAAATAGTTTGGGTCTCTGTCGATAAAAAACTGTTTCTCGCCCATATATCCAAGCCTATCGTCTGTCATAAGGGCAAACACACTCTCCGGATTAGCCTGGAGACTTGGGAGGGATGTTCGGAAAACTTTCCCTCCCACATCAAGAGTAATAATAGACTTCTCATTTGTGCGGAAGTGATCAATCATGGATCTCTTCCGATGGCCGTCAGGAGTAGCAATCCGCTGCTTCATTCCCTTTTTCAGAATACCTCCACCACAGGTTCTTTAGGTAGATTGGCATGATATGCAATCACGTGGTGCAGGTGCTCTGGATGTTTCCTAAATCATCCGAGAGAGAATAGGAGATCTAGACCTTGACCTTGATTTTGACCGTGACCTCGACCGCGACCGTGACCTCGACCTCGATTTCAACCGAGCTTCCTTCTCAGTTACTCTGGAGGTTGACGTTTTAGGAGATGGACACGGGCCCTTATCCACTCCCTTGTTCCAGGTACTGAACCTTAACACTGACCCTCTTACCGCAGACGAGCCTCTACGCTCCTTTGACTGTCCTGTCCTTGATTTAAAATTTGATGACTGTCCTGACAGACGTGTTTCTCGCAAAGCCTCATCCCCTTCACAGCAATCCAACCTGTTGTAACACCTTGTGGATACAGGCTGGTCACCTCTTGTGCATCGACTATGTCTCCCATCTGCTCTTGAACATATGTACCCACAGTAGGTACACTTCCACCCAAAAGAGGTATGTTGCTCCATTACGTGAGGCTCTGCAGCGGACATGGTCCCAAACCCTTTCTTCTCGGTGCATATCTTACACTGCCACCCCGGTCTAGCAAGACCATCCCGAACATCCTGAAATAACAATAATTAACCTGGTCTAAGAACAAATTGTGATATGGAACAATTCTACATATCAGCATAGCATTTTGCTGGACGTATGCGTCGAACCCGACGGTTATAAATAGTAGGAGTAGATGTAACCACGCCCCCAGTAGTATCCTGGCCTCCCTGACTATCATCATGCGGTAAACCCAATGCTGATGCCAGACCCTCTGTATCACCATTGGACAAAACCGGCCCATGGTTACTGGTGTCTGGAGAAGACGGAAGGTTACCCAAACCATCGTCTATCGCCAGATTGTCTATGGTAGTGTCAATAAGATGTCTGTATCTGGATCCATAGACACCTCATGCCTATCATGTATTCTGGAGGATGCACTAAACCAAATGGGAGGATTGTCGCCAAGATAAGGTTTCAATCGATTGTAGTGGACAACCTTTGCTCTTGGCTTTAATGTTTCTTGGAGTCTATAAGTAACATCACTGAGCTTTTTGGTGACCACAAATGGTCCTTTACATGTTTTTTGAAGTTTAGGGCACACCCCCACTTCCCTGATATAGTTATACAACTACACACTGTCTCCCTCCACTGTCTCCCTCCTGGTCGCCTGCATCATAACTTTTTTTCATAGAAGCACTTGAAAAGTTTTCGCGAGCAAACTCATGAACCCGCTCGATCTTCTGTGACAGGGAATGTGCATAATCTGTTCGATTCTCAGATGTCTCCTGATATGGATGACTGTTCATAAGGTCGATTGGAAGAGAAATATCTCGTCCAAACATCATTTAAGCTGGCGAGTACCCCGACGACTCGTGAACCGAGGACCTATATGTCATCATCAAAACTGGAAGGAGTTGATCCCAATTTCTCTGATTCTCACTTACAAACAGAGCAAGCATGTTTTCCAGAGTTTGGTTACAACGCTCCACTATACCGCTTGATTGTGGATGCAATGGAGTCGTCCTGGTTTTTTCTGTACCTAAGACCTGACACATTTCAGCAAAATCACGACTCTTAAAGTTCCGACCTTGGTCGGAATGGAGCTGTTTTGGAACTCAAAACTGGGATACAAATCTTTCTACATGGACATTGGCTACAGTAGGTGCTTCCATGTCCGGTAGTGGATATGCCTCACTCCACTTTGTGAAATAGTCTACAACCACTAGAATGTATTTGTTACCATCATAACTCGGAGCTAACGGCCCTAAAATGTCGATAGCCACTCTCTCTAATGGCGCACCAACATTGTACTGCTGTAAAGGAGCGCGCGGCGCTCGTGTTGGTCTCTTACGGGACGCACAGTCATCACACACTCGACAAAAGTGTTCAACATCCCTACGCACTCCTTGCCAGTGGAACCGTAGCCGGACAGGGGCAAGTGTTTTCGCCATCCCCAGGTGCCCTGCTGTCCTACTACTGTGCAATTCTCCCATGGCCCATGACCGCAGTTCCTCTGGGAGTATAATTTGTCACTCTTTTTTCCGTCCGTCTGTACTTTCCCATCTCCGACAAAGGACACCAGATTTTATGACAAGGGACTCAAACCTAGCCCAATAGTGTTTTATTACTGGTGACGGATGACTCATCTCTGCCCACGGAGGTTTTGTTTTGTTTTCTATCCAACGATAGATTATCTTTATCACATTATCCTCTAACTGGAGGTTCTTCAGACTTTCAATTGTAATAGTTCCTTGATCAGAAAGTAGTTCAACCTGTGGAACTGAACTTATGTGTTCGTCAGGATCAGTGATTGTGTTTACACAGAATCCACTCTTTTCCGGATGATCTGGATCTTTACTTTCTGCTGTGTCGCAGTGTGAACAAGGAGTGTCCAAACAGGGCCGCCTTTATAGACCATCTGCATTGAAATGAAGCTTTTCTGCTCTATGTTGAATCTGGAAATCATACTCTGACAATCTTTCAAGCCACCTGGCTAACTGACCCTCTGTATTCCGAAAGTTTTGGAGCCATTTAAGGGATCCATGGTCAGTACGGAGCAGAAAGTGATGCCCATAAAAGTAGCAGTGGAATAGCTTCACAGCAGCAACAACAGCCAACAGTTCACGTCTGGTGACGCAGTATGACCTTTCTGGTTTACTGAATGATTTGCTGTAGTAGCTGATCACCTTCTCTTGCCCATTTTGGACTTGGGGCAGTACAGCACCGAGGGCATAATTACTTGTATCTGTGTCAATTATAAGGAGGCCATTCTGCTGAGGATAACTCAAAATAGGGGTGGAGGTGAGCTGATGTTTAAGTACAATGAATGCAGCATCGCAATCACTGGTCCAGTGAAAGGGATTGGCTTTTTC
Source organism: Pecten maximus (assembly GCF_902652985.1). Classification (NCBI taxonomy): domain Eukaryota; kingdom Metazoa; phylum Mollusca; class Bivalvia; order Pectinida; family Pectinidae; genus Pecten; species Pecten maximus. The sequence goes on along the minus strand of NC_047024.1, from coordinate 35,091,266 downwards.
AGTTAATCTGTACAAAGGTTTAACTAGTTTGGAAAAAACAGATACAAACCTTCCATAGTACATATTCCAAGAAAGCTCTGCAATTCCTTCAGGTTCTTAGGCAAAGGCCAACCTTGTATGGCAGATACCTTCTTCGGATTTGTGGAAACACCGTCTCCTGATATGACATGCCCTAGGTACTTAACCTCGCGTTGGAAAAGGAAGCATTTCTTGGGATTCAGTTTTAGGTTAGCAGACCTGATTCTGTCAAAAACAATCTTTTGATTTCCTTACTCCTGTTCAAATGTTTGGGCGAGCACCACGATATCATCCAAATTGTTTATTTGTTTTTGTTTAACGTCCTATTAACAGCCAGTGTCATCATCCAAATACACCAAGGATAGCTTCCAGTGTAGACCAAAAAGGACTGTACTATTTAAATGGAAAAATGTGGCAGGGGCATTACAAAGGCCAAAGGGCATGACTTTGAATTGCCAAAAGCCTCCATTGCCTGTAACAAAAGCTGTTTTCTGCCTATCCTGTTCTGCGACATCGACCTGCCAATAGCCGCTTTTTTAAGTCTGAAGTTGAGTACCAGGAAGATCCAGCGAGAGTATCCAATGTGTCATCTATTCTTGGAATTGAATGGCTATTCTTAACAGTTATACTGTTAAGTTTCCGATAATCTATGCAGAAACGCAGCGAGCCATCCTTCTTTCTAACCAAAACTATTGGTGAAGCAAAAGGTCCATTGGCAGGCTCAATTATGTCATTAGCCAACATGTTCTCAATATCCTTCTCTGCCTCTGCTTTTCTGGCAAGTGGTATCCGCCGAGGAACCTGCTTGAAAGGCTTGGAATCACCTGTGTCAATTGTATGTATAACTAGCTTCGTGTTACCTATATCGGTTGACGAAGCAGAAAATATATCAGTATACTGTGACAAAAACTTCTGTACTTGCAAGGTTTGACCTTCTGTTAGTTTTTCCGTGGAACGGCTAAGTAAATCTTTCATGTATTCTGGTAAAGCTATGTTGTCTAAGGCATTCTCAGAGCTAGATTGACTCGACCTAACATCCGCTAACTCACAAAAGCCAGCCACTGTACCCTTGAAGACAGTAATAGGCCTCTCCGAAGCATTCATAACACGCAAAGGTATTTCACTTTTAGGTGGTTTAGTCACAGTCCTAGCAACAAAAATCCGGTGTTGAGAAAGAAACCTCAGGGAAGGTTCCACCAGATAGTCTGCATCTACTAGTGGGGTGACACCTAAAGGAGTGTCAAAGAAAGAATGAAGTGTAGTGAGGGACGATAACTCTGGTTGAGCACGAAAGACAGATAAAAAATAAATGCTAAAGATGATATAGAAATTCCGTCTTGAGTTCAGAGGTTCCATGCACGAGTCATGGTTTACATTATAATCATTCAATGTCAATATTTCGACCAATAAGAAGCCTCAGCGTGGTTCTATGGCAAGAGAACCCGTGAGGTTGAATTTGCATCTAAAATTTGACCAATTGAATTCCTCCATGTGGTTGCTATGGCAATGAATCCCATGTGGTTGAATTCGAATTCTCCTATTTACCATTTTGAATCCAAATCCAATATCTAATCTTCGACCAATCAGAAGCCTTGATATGGCAATGATACCCATGCAATGGAATTTGCAGTCCCCTAATACCCCTATATATCAAATACCAATTGTAATCGAAATCAAACAATATCTAAATTTTCACCAGTCAGAGGCAAGTAAGTCTGTGGCGGCCATCTTGGTAGACCGATCGGAAAATAAAGCGTCATGCAGTTGCACACCCCATGATCTTGGAGAACACCTGTGTCAAGTTTTTTTAAGTGGGGGATTTAATAAAGTATTGGTTATCTTATAACACTGGTAACCCCCAAAACCTTTATTTCCCTTCCTTTAGCATTAATACCTTCACTTGCACTTAATTTCCTCATTTCACTTAATAAATTTGTATCCTCACTTGCACTTAATTTATTCGCGCGACATTTAAAACTCTCAATTACGTTTAGATATTAATACTGCCGCGAGGAAATTGAAGGTTTGGGGGTTACCACTGTAATAATTTTCACAATTCTTCAGTTTCATGGAATATGACACATTAATTGATTATGGGACAGCAATTGGCATCTATCCAAGCATACATTCAGGGCCTCTTGTGTGTTGTTCAGTGAGGTACATCATTGTAGTCACCCACTACTATAAGGAGACCCAGCCTCAAAACGATCCTGATTGCAATATATATTTATACACGTGGTGATAAAACAAGCAAACAAACAAACCTAAGTTCATCTTAGAAACAGATGTACTCGCGGTATTCTAATCGATAAATAGTGACATATACCATCAAAGTTAAAAAAAAATGTCATGCATATCATATGATGTCAAAATCAAGGTTTCTAATGTGTTGTTCATACTGACAATAACTTCCACAAGTGTACACACAACCTTAAACATCACTTCTGGTCTGAACATGATATTGGGACAGAGATCACAATTAACTTCGATATATTTTATGGAGATAGCTGTCAATATGCATCTATAACAAAAGTGAAGATTATTTACATCTGGGTCAGGGTTAGAGGTCAAATCTACATCCAAAAATGTGTTAACGACGGGTGCAACTCGATCGGCCAATCAGCCGGTGTTTTACCCGATTCAAGTCCCTGTGGAGAATATGTTTCTTTGGTTTGTAGGTGTTTTCCCGAGTAAATAACACATGAAACGGGTACTTTATATACCATACGAGGATAAATAGTGTGTTGAGATTTCGAAAATCACAAATACACACTGTTACTGAAAATAGAATGACGTAGGATTCTGGGTGTAAAAAGGCGGGAATTCTTCCCCAGTGCAGTGCAAATGTCTGGCTTACTGGCTTTCAATTATACGTACCCGTGTGCCCTTGGCGGAAACTGTTGCATCACGGACACGACAGAAAACTGAACTTAATGTACCATATATGTCAAACCAAGATTAATCCTGTCTTTGGGGTGGAGATATTTGTGAAAAATATGTTGATAATATCTCTGATATTGTAAAATTGTAAGAAATATTGGCAGTGACAGCAAAATACAACCAGCTCACCGAGCGCTACAAGTTCAATCAGACAAGCAGAACAGACGTAGTAACGTCACTCGTGACGTACGTCCGTACATGTAATAGACTCTCCGAAATGTGTGACCTCGCGGTACATAGTACCTGTGTTTAAAACCCTATTGTGACCGTTCTCTGATAGATATAGAAAAACTAAAGATACTGTTTTCTTTGGAATTACATGTACTTGTGATGTGTGGAGTTTCAATAAGATGGCTTTATGCGTTAATTCTCTAGGCCGAGTTGTGCAGAAACCAGCAGTCAAAGTGTCGATTTTGGCGTGTTTGTACCCAAAATATCTCACTACATTGTGTAACTAGATTATTCCCAGATGTAGATCACACCGAGTTTTGTAAGTGTGGAAAGTTTTATCAAAATGTATAGAGTTGCTTTTCAGTTACCTCCGGCAAAGTGGTCTGAATTAGCCGCATGTACATTACGTTCCGTCCTTCAATACACTACATTCCACACATATTTGTTACGTCAGTCGTGACGTAACATCCGTCACCTCTCGATAAAATACGACCCTTTTTCAAAACCCTATTGTGAACGTTCTGTGAAAGATATAGAAAAACCAAAGATACCGCGCTCTTCAGAATCCTCTCTACTTGTTATGTTTGGAGTTTAGGATTTTTCATTAAAGCGTTGATTTTTAAGGACCGGTTAAACAGAAGCTACCGGTCAAAATGACGATTTTGGCATGTTTGACCCAAAATATCTCATAAATAACAATTTCCACAGGGATACCACACACATCCAGACCTAGATCGAGTCGAGTTTTACAATGGTTCAAAAAACCATAGAGATTGTATGTGCCATTTTTTCCACCCTCAAATCGCTACAATAGCCGGCAAAATGGGTGAATTAGCCCATACTTTCATTTCGCTCCGCAAGGAACGATAACTGAGTTATCGCCCCTTACTACACTCCATTCTTTACTTTCAATGAGGCTATAGGGACCCCAGTTACAAGCATTTCACTATTTGGAGGGATAGTCAATGTTTCTTTAAAGCCACCCTACAACTTATCTCCTCCAATTCCTGTGAAACTGGTAGTAATGGTACCCTAGCACCACTGATATCAAGAACATCATCTCTTAACAGCCTTCTCCCCGCAAAATAAAATTTCCCTAGGATGCCTTCATTTTTAATATCGGCAAACCAAACTTTACGTTTAACCACAAAGCCATTCATTTCAATCTTGACCCGAAGGAAACCTAGCACCGGGGTAGATTCACCGATTGCGGTTAACATAACCTTTTTATCGTGTCCTAGTTTTGCCTGTAGAGCTTTGGGTAAGTGTCTAAAGACACTTTCCTGTAGTATGGTAAATGTTGCCCCGGTATCAACTAGCATAGTAATGGGAAGGCCTTCTATTTTAGCTCATACAGATTCACCTTCATCGAAGGGCGATGAATTACAAACCATTATGTCTTTGGACCTACTCATGTTATCTATGACCGACCTGTGGTCCGCCAGCTCGGTCTTACCTAGTTTAGTTGTTGGGATTGTGACTTTCTTGGTGGACATGATTTATCACTCTGCTGACTGTTTGTTGTTTGATCACGCTTTTTCCCATCATTACTTTTACTCTTTTATTCTCCAGGATTTGTAGAACTTGTCAACTGAGACAAGTTCTTCTCAGATAATCTCCTGAGACAATCTATGTCCTTTTTCAGAGATTGCACCTGGTCTTGAGGTGCGTCTGACTGGTTAACTTCAGATCCATCATCTCTACCCTGGACATATCTCGCAGGCCTACTCTTAAACTCGTCCACCATCTTGTGAGTCTCTTACCTTACTGCCAGAGTTTCTGCCTCCGTGATGTTCTCTGGTTGTGTTTCACGTAACCGCCATTTGATGTCGACATCTGTCAACGCATCAATAGAATAGTCTAATGAGATAGTTTCTAGTATGTCTGCAGTGGCTTTGGGGTATGCCTGACGAGTTAGTTTCTTTATAGATCTTGCAAGATCAGAAATTGTCTCATCCTTCTGCTTCATGCGAGTTTGGAGTTTAGCTTTGTACATTTCAGACTTGGCAGCACTTCCAAAATGCCTCTCCAGCTTCTTTGTCAAAGTTTCATAATCTCTCCTTTATCTGTATCAAGTTCACTAAGAATAGCCCTGGCACCACCAGAGAGACTACCTGCTAAGTACAGCCCCTTCCGATTATCTGTCCAACTATGTCAGAGTAGATTTCAAATTGGGAGACGTACTCGTCCCAGTCATCAGACCCATCATAAATTTCAGGACGCATAGAAACATGTTTCAGGCTAGACTTTAAGGTATTTGACACACGACCTGAAGGGAGAGGGGTGCTGTCTGTGTCTACCTGTATACCACTAAAGAATTGTTTTTCTGCAGCTGATGGTTCTGATCCCTCATCAGTCTGTGAAATTTGTTTGTTACTTTGTACAACCTGGATGTCAGGATCAAAAGTAACACCTTTTTCAGTGTTTTACTACTAGATTTTGACATTGGATCACTCTGATCCACACCCAAAGGTGGATATAAGGTGGACAGCGTGTCAAAAAGTTCCCTGCTGTATGACCTTGACTGACTTTCCTCAGCATCTGTAGGCAATGAGATTAGTGCTGTCTCCTGCACTCTAAAGTTGGCTACTTCATTTTTAAGATCAGTAGTTTGACCTCTCAAATCATCAACTTCAGCCCTAATGCAACCCAGCTCTTTCTGGATAGTGACAGTCTGTCTGAGTAATGCTAATTCAGTGCGTATCTCTTGTAAAAGCATATCAGTTGATGACTTGTCTGCTTTACTGTCCTCCTTAAAGCTGACAGTGCAAGTTAAAAAGCATCCAATTGAGATTAAAAAAATAATACATGTACAGATTTTTCTGCCCGTCCTTAGATACGACACTACCATAACTGGGGAATGTCTCGGAAACGATTTTTGGAAATCTGCAAATATATATATATATTTATTTATTTTTTGTAATCTCAATTGGATGCTTTTTAACTTGCACTGTCAGCTTTAAAGAATGCCAGCATTGTCTCTGAGAGTGACTTACTAAATTTCTCAAGGCTACCATTGGAGTCTGCAATTGTACAAGGGTATTACTGGAGAAATAACGAAATAAGAAAATCCTAGTATAACTGAAACCATAAGCTCATACGATTGTAGTAAGTGTTTACTACAAGGCCCCACGTTGGGCGCCAATGTGATGACTTTTTAACCTGGGTGTCACCACGGTGGGCACTACAGAAAATACCACACAACACAGAGGTTCAAAATAATACAAGGTTTACACTTTACACATTGCTTATAGGTACAATAATAGTTGTGTCGGTGAAGTCAACCGCACATTCTACCACACTCTTACCAGGGGATTATCACCCTAGGTAGAAGTTATCAAGTTCTGGGGTGGACTTCACTCTAGACTGTTGGTAAACTTACCCAGATATGGCAATTATAAATATGTTTCAAACCGTTATACATTTGTATGTGGTTTCAGCTTCATATCGGTTCCTTCATCGAGTGGAGGAGAGTTCATTATCTCAAATTCAAATCTCGTTCTTTAAAAGATATCTTATAATAGAATATATCTTATATAATTTCCTTTATAAAATATCTGATATAATATATCAGATATTTTATTTAATTTTCTTTATAAGATATCTTATATCTTTTATGATATATCTTATATGTTATATAGGATATCATATCTTTTATGAGATATCTTACATATTATATAATATTTCTTACAAAGAAACGTATATAAGATATCTCATTTATTATATAAGATATATTATAAAGTATATAAGATGTCTTATAAAATCTTAAATGATTTGGTAAAATCCTGGATCAGCCGCTTACCTAGATCTTATAACTAATCTTTATGCTAATCGTAATAATTTCATTATCTCAATTGTTGATTTTCCATTTCTAGATAGTAACATTCCTCCTTTCCCTACTTATGATGAATCCAAGGACTTTCCGTGATATATGTCGATTACAGACGAGATGCATACGTGTGGCGAATGCCTTGTTTTCTGGGAGGCGGCGACTTGGTCACATTATACTGACAACGGGCAAACCAGTTGTCCCACTCTTTAAATGCTGTGTGTTAAGCAGGAGTAGAAAAGTACCATTTTGATAGACTCTGGTATGTCTAGACCGGAGGACAGAACCCAATGTCTTCGTCACTGGACCGAATGCTCAACTGAAGGCAAAAAGTGAGGTAGTGCCCGGAGAGACATTAGTAAGGATCGAAGTTGTTAATATCCCAAATTCATTTGCCTCTTACAATCATACAATTGGGGTAGCAGGTACATTTCTTGAGGCCTACGTGTTGGGTAGTTTGCAATATAAAGTTAAACGTATTCGGTGTTTGTTGATGTGTCCAGTTTGTTCCATTGACACCAGTCTAGTTATCATTTTGAGAATATCACTTCACCCGGATTTGACCTAGATTCGTTTGGCGGGTGTCGTTCATTTTAGATTGGAAACAAGCTTTCTTGTCAAGATCTCTTGTTATTAACCTTGATCATTTAAATTTACATGCATGTTATTTGGTTATTTGTTGTGCATCTATGTTCTGTATTTTTGTTTTGTTTTGTTGTGTGTTTTTGTTAAGAAATAACACTATCACAATTGTCGTTTTCTTGTTTATTATATTGCAGATATCTTGCAGTGAATTCTTTATTGACGATGAAAGTTACATCGTCATCGGAGACGGACTTTTCTACAGTAGATCAACAATGACAAAAATCATGAATACCAGTATTGTCCACAAAATGTTTTTATTTGCCAAAAAGCTCAACTCTCTGGCTTTATCTGAGTTTGAATTGGGAGTGCTGTGTGCAGTTCAGTTACTTACAGAAGGTAGTATAACGACTCCAGTTTTGTTTAAAAAAATGAATTTGATGTCGTTAAGTAATTTTCACTGTGTAAAGGATTTGGCGTTTAATCTATTTTCAAGTATATAATTAATAGTCATACTTACTATGTGTGATACAGTAGCCTTCTAGCTTCGCTAGGTGAATTTCTCTTTAGTTCGACGGTAGAACGGCGGGTTGGCAATCCGAGGGTCGCGGGTTTGATCCCCAATGGAGGCAAACTATTCGCCTGCCACACGTATTATAAGTCCAATCACTAATTAACCGAGCCCTAGAGGTAGGCAGTCACACATTGTTTACAGCGATTTGTTTATCTGGAATATATTGGTAATGTTGAAATGTTGCATTTTTAGATGAACTGGAGATAAAAAACCGGGAGGCAGTGGAAGAACTTCATTCTCACTACCTGGATGTCTTCATCAATACCATTTCCCGTAACCATCCTACGACAAGCAGTCGTCTGCTGGTGGACGTGTTCCGGCTGTTTCCACTTCTTAGTGAGATAAATAAGAGCAACACAGCTCTCATGGCCAGAAGTAATATGAAGGGGCCTGATGTATCTAAGTAACCGCATGTGCTCGTCCACCCATGTCATCGAAAGCGACTAAATTTAAGAGGTTACATTTTGTTTGTATTTGTTGTGAATTAAATGGATATTATATCTATCGTGTGAAATGCTCCGGATGTTGTATCGATTCTGTCTCGTGAGGCTAGGTACGGCGTTTTGTTAGCAAGTATGGATTAGAAAATGCCAATGAAACAACAGTATATTTGGCATTACATACGTCATTTAAAGCGTATAACATTATTCAAAAAGATAGACTGGAGTCTTTAAAAAACATGATTTGAATACTTAGATTAATTAGATATTTTGTAAACCATGAAAATACTGATTTATGAATGTTTGATTCATTGGTTATGCGGCTGAATAATGTTATTCCTTGGGCTCTTGTAAGTTGTAGTGAAGTGGAAAACTCTTAGTGATTTTATTGACATAAATGCATTTTTGCACCAGAGCTCCGGATTTATTATTCAATATTCCAGTTCAGCTTACTAAACAGAAACGTTTTAAGCAAATGAAGCTATTATTTGTAATCCAAACACCAGATAAACCTCTAAGCTCTTAACAAAGGCACTCCATTTGAACATCCTTTAAAATGTTTGGATATTTCGAACAAAACCTCGATTTTATTCCCTAGGGTTGTTTGACTTGCATGTTATGGACAATCAACATATTTCAATGATATATATGTAATGAAATACGGGGTAAGATACTCGTTAAGTGCATAGACGTCGCGGCGTCGTTAAACTTGTGTTAAACTTTTTACAGACATCTTAACCCGCGAGGTGAGAGGTCTGAGACATTGCATATTAGTCTCCATCCATTTCCTTCAAGCTCATGTAAATATGTGGCTATGAATGTTATCTGTCAAGGCATTACATATAATGTACAAACAGTTATGGATTTACGGCTTCTTCATATCACATTATATTTACATTTGGTGTGGCAATGCCCTTATATATTACTAGTAAATCCCTACCAAAAGCAGCTTCATCTATGAGAGTATAACTGAAGTTGCCCTGAGGGCGTATGAATATCTCACTTGCAAAAATCATTTTTTTGCGATTCATTAATAGAACGTAAATATAAGCGATAAACTGCCTAGATGCGGCAGACCTACTGGTATAACTGCCACATGTGTCACAGACAAACAATCATGGCGCGCGCACCATTCAGTTTGTCTGTGACACATGTGGCAGTTATACCAGTAGGTCTGCCGCATCTAGGCAGTTTATTGCTTAAATATACTTTCTTACAATTTCATACCGTTTATACAAACAACGTATTACGGTGTTTCTTGATGGGGCCCGATTCGTTATACACTGTGGGTTGTTGAAAGAGAAATACGTCAACGTGGGAGACCAAACAGGGAATTGGTTGAGAATGTTTTGTCCAAGCCTTTTATTACATACATGACTAATATGTTAAATATGTAAATATGTTAAATTTATTTAACTATGTTGATAGAAGTGCTCTCTGTATAATGCTTAGTAAGAGTTTGCTCCTTTTTTTGTTTGTTCTTTATATTAGTTGTAATGTTTGTCACAGATGGGTATAATATTAAGTCGACTTGGCCTATTTAAGAAAAGGGGTATTTCATGTTATGTCTGTAAAGCTGAACAGAAACTTTTGACTCCGAGTGATAAAAAGAATTTGCTCCCTTGATAGAATATGTTAATCATTATTGGTGTATTTCCATGACAACATGAGCAACAATATTAATTCTGTTCGAATTAATTTGATCTTTTTTTTTTAGGAAAACTCATAATAATGCACGTGGAAGTTGTGTTATTGTATTCCTACCGGAGACATGTTTACAGCTACGTATAGCATTTTTGGAAATCTCTCCTAGTCCCCCTTGTTATCTCAATTCTGTATTTTCTGTACATTTCGACAGTAATTCCCGGTCACTTTAGCTAGTATATTTGTAATTTTCTTGTGTTGACGATAGAGTTATTCTTAAATTTGTTTATGAGAATATCTGTATATCAAACGGAAACATATCTATCTTACAAACTTGTGAAAAGATCTTTGTCTTTGACTTCTTAGTGTCTATGGTTTCACATCGAAGGACTAGGTGATGTGCCATGTCTGTGCTATCATAAATGCGAGAGACATGTTATACATCATACTTATGTTGACTTATCATAGTTGGCTTAATGTGCTTCTGTCGGTTCCCTCCTCCTGATAACAGTCAAATATGTCATTATTTATTGTTGCCTTGCAGACAATGATTGCGTCACATTTCGTGTCACTTTTTGATCACAAATAAGAAAAAAACAAAATAAGACAATACATTTGTATATTGCTAATGTTACAATGCTATCCATCTTCTATATTGTATTTATTTGTGCTTATTACATATATCAACGTCTTGCAAGCCAACGACTTTTAAACGCAAAATCGTTTATCAGATTTAATATATGTTCATTGTCATATAGGTGTTGTTAAATAGTAACGAAGATCTATATAATGTTACGTGAATATAAGAAATGTTTCAATATAAGATTGTGTAACATTCCAAAAAAATGATTTTTTTACATGTGTTTTAAATATTGACTTGTTGATATGGTATTAAAACCCAAACGTTATGTCGTATTTTGTGAAATACTTATAATCAGCGAGTAATTCTATCATTTGGCTAATTGTTCTGTTCGTTCTGCAAGACAAATCACCACCCTACAGTGCATACTATTGCGAAACCTGCCAGAAGCATTGAAACACCGAAACATATCTAAAATAACGACAAAATCAAGTTTTTTTCGAAAATTTTCATTTTTTTTTCTCGATTTTTTGGAAAAAAAATAAACCTTGAAAACAAATTACAATGTATTTTGTTGATATTCTTAGCAATCTACAAAGAGCGTAAACATGCAACTAGTACACAACAGAATTACCACATATTAACACGGCATTCTCTTGTAAATTCACTGCAAAAGTAATTCATACATTTGTCTTTGACATCCCTTCAGACTACAGAACGTCATCTGATGGTAATAATGTTGAGGCAGACATCTCATACGAAACTCTGATTGAGAAGTCATGCAACTGTGACCCTTGGTACAAATAGAATCACTGTAAGACATTAAACAGATACGTGAGGTTGTGGAGAGACGATGACGATGGTACGATCATCAAAAGACAGTTCAAATGGTCAGAAAGAATTAATATTTCATTTCCTATTGTAAGGTTTTGTTATTCGAATAGCGAAGCAGCACCTGATACGGGGTCATCAAGTTCTTCATATGTTGTGTTAGAAAGGTGAACTTGTACACTCCACTAAGATGATAGTTGTCCTATTGGCATTTATTGATGGACCCATGATTAGAAAAAATGTCTAGTCAAAGTTTACAGCTCGTAACGTTTCGAAATTAAAACTTTGAAACTTGGGAGAGGAAAGAAATAACCTTACAGATGCTAGATATATTCTGAACCCATCAAAACACGACAAAATCATTTACACTATATCTTATTTAGAATTTGTTACAAGTTAACATGCATCTGTAATAGTATTTTCTCGAATGATTTCGTCCCTTTTTCCTGTCTTGTGTGTATATTATGATCAATTTTAACTACTTATTCGTTATCGACAAGGTAATTATTCATAAGTCGTTTTGAAGGCGAAATGTCTCCGTCGCCAATGCTGCAATACTGTCATCATAATTGGCATGCAATGCATGGTTTATTACATTCCTTTAAATAACACTAATATTGTCGACGATCAATACATACATTATGTACTTTCCTGAATGGAGTTCCAAGCAGTGAAATACATTCCTATGCTTCCGGTGCATGGGAGGATATATTGGTCATTATTCTAGGCTTTGTCGGTCTCTCTCATCAAAATATCTTTGTGTAAAAATTGGCTTGTATTAATTTCTTTCAATACCTATCTAACTGAATTGATGATGGTAGAAGCACGCAGTGATAACAAATCATAACACAAACAGTAATTAACAAAACGTACGATATCATTTATTTTTTCTTCTTTCACATTCAAAAGATTCAAGGTTGTATTGACAGGTTTGTGTTTCATAATTGCCATACCAAGATCTAGTGTGATAAACAATTGATCCGGTATATACCAGATAGTCACAACAGTTACACAAAACTAAGGTAACAACCTCTTTAACACTAGTCATTTGACACAAGTGTTTGGCATTTTACAGTGAAGGCAAGAAATAAACAGTTTCCAAAGAAAGTCATGGTGATGCGAGCTGAAAAGGGCGGAAATATGGAAAATATTTTGGGAAAGTGACACAAAACGGGAAAAACACATTAATGGTATCAGAAAGAAAGAAACTTGACCAAGACTAAGCAATCAAAAATTTCTATTAAACTAAACGCTAAGTTGCCATATTGGAATTGAATGTAAACAAACCATCGCCATATTTGAAATGCCAAATACTTCTGTCTTGTTACATATGTGGTTTTCTTTTCAAAACAATTTCGTTAATGACAATATCATTCACCTTTATACAATTAACTCATAACTACTAAATCGATAGCTGGAGTATATTATCAATACCAGACAAAATGTGAACTCCAGGTATCCACGGGATATGTTTAATCTTCACTTTTCTACCTGCAGGACAATTTATCTTTTTTTCCATTGCTGAGGTTAGATGTAGTAACAGGCATATATTGTAGTTAAATGTCTTACAATATGCAATAGCATACTAGATGAGTTACAGAGTCATGGGAAGTTTAAAGTGTATAGACTGTAACTTAATTGTTGTCGTAATTATTCCAACGTTTTATCGACTTTCAACGCCAGACCGGCATAAATGTCAATAAAATGTCAGAATAATACGGACTACATTGTTAGTAGGAGTATTCGTACTTGGATCCAGTTCAGACAACACCATTTCCTTATCCGACTACAACATCGCAGCTACTTATAAATATGACTGACGCAGCGTCATGCCCGAGCTGTCATTGTGCATGAATGTATGAAGGATATTAGAAGTAGTGGAAATGCGCTAAATTCATCGGTAAGGTTTGGTACCTTTCACCAATATGGAGGGAACAGCAAATAAAAATACATTTTGATGTTTTATCAGAATAGCAAAGGAAGGACGGAAAGAAAAATAAATCAATGCATGAACAGTAAACAAAATTGCACAAATAGCTTATCACTACGACAAACAAATCATTTGAGAATTGTTTTGGATAAAGCATTAATAACAAAAATTAAATAAGCATAAAAAGGTACTGCTTCGATTTTACTAATGTGGGTTAAAGATATATGTAACTTATTGGTCATTCACAACACTAAGCTTTCATTATAATCGTAAATTATTAAAATGAAATTATTTTCACTACCAAACATGACTTGCAAATTAGGAAAAACAATATATCGTAATAAGTTTTGAGAGGTAAAACGAAACAGCTGATTCGCATTCTGCGGCTAGTATCTCGCTGACTTAATGTTTTAGATATGTCAGACTTTTTTTTATCAAAAACATCATTATTGCACATAAACGCCATCACTACTGTAGAAATACACAATTACCGACATCACTAGTGTCATTGGTTGATAAAACATATCGTAAACGTGGCATGGCGATTTACCTTTTGACTGAGAGTATTATGCATCCAGTTTGATAATTATATTCTACAAGAAGCATTAGGATATCACTTTTAAAATCTCAATCCTACATGTCTGGGAAAGTAGGGGCCACGTAGCACAACATATATATGTACCTCCTACACTTTCATTTCAACTGATTAGTGACAAAATGGATATCTTGAATTAGCTTCATGATAGTGTTTTGTCGTACTCTCTGTATAAACTGTATATAAATACTTGACACACTTTTCTAAACAAAAAATGTGAATAATGCAGTTAAATATGGTAATATAAGATATCGACCCATTTCCATCGACTATATATCTAGATACTTACCTTACCCTTCACCCAGCATGAATCCTGATAAGACACATACTCTAATAACATAATTATTCTTTCTAATATCAGTCGAGAACACAACCTTCAATAAAACAAATCTAACAACATCGTATTATATATGTCAAGGTTAATCAGGGATACACCTAATTATATTCCTATCCCAGACAACAACAGCATGATTTATACAACAATATCACGGAAAGGCATATGTCTTTATAATCACAATATTTCAATAAATCTAACAATTTATAATATTTTACGTGTGAACCTTCAATGATTTGGAAAATGCTTCATTGGAAATCACTATAATACAAGGTGCAATAAAAACAAACTAGTATTATCTGGAGATTCTCTGTGAACACATGGGAATGTCAGGTACTGCGGTATATATATTCATATGTTGTAATCGCCAATAAATGTTATAAGCATGCAATATTGGCAGATCATCACACTCAACGGATCAATATTGGCGGATTACCAAAATCAACAAAACAATAATGGCGGATTATCATAATCAATGAAACAATATTGGCGGATTTCTACAATCGAGGAAACAATATAGGCAGATTACCATAACCAATGTAAAGATATTGGCGGAATATCGTAATCAAAGTGACAATATTGGTGGATTGTCATTTTTATGATTTGCGTTAATTATTCAATAAGCAGATCAGTTTATAAAGGAGAAAAAATACCACGTTTTACATGTCAACATCATAAATGCCTGATATATCCTATTTAACATGTGAAAATAATGCGTAATTGTTAATATTCCTTTTGTCAATTTCATGGAGTGATGAATTATCTCGGCAGATTCAATTAACTTTCATCAATTTTGCAAATATATTGGATAATTCACAAAATTTCTCCTCAAAAAATGCTTTGTCTAGAATAACAATGCAGCATCTGTATGTAAGTACCAGCTGGTACTTGGGGTCCTGACCATCTGTGTCACGAATGACTTCAGTCCACTATACTGACACCTCAAATCGATGTAATTCTTAAAGTAACATATAGTATCAGACTTGTTATATATCTGACTAATGCTACATCTCAAAACTAGGTCAAATAATCAATAACAAAAGCATATAAAATTTATAAATAGCAAGTGATAACAGAAAATCAAAAACAATATAGAAATAAATAACAAAATATCTTCAAAATATGAGAAATTAACAAATATACAATTGAAAAATCAGGAGCAAGACTTAGCAGAAACACTGGAAAGTCATAAAATCCCTTGCTTTAAAAATTTACTTCATACCTGTAAATAATGATCAATGGATTTCATTACATTACCACTTTGGAAACTATTTTATAAGATCAATGGATTTCTTAAAATAACAAAGTTGTATTATAAACATAGATAATAAGATAACAGATTTGAAAAATATTCGACTTCCTTTGGATTTCTTCGTTCACTTCTGAATAAAAGCTGTAGAATGATCCAAAATAGTTCACTTTGAAGTATAAATATACAAAAAAAGGTCTAGTCTGCTTATCAGAATATTAAATTTCTAATAATAATAATAAACAGAACGAAAACACTGGCATGCAGAAAATGTGTCAACAAGACATTAAAAATAAAAATCATGTTTTGCATGTTAGCAAACATAATTCACTTGCCTTTCAAGTGAAACCCTATTCTATACTTTCAGACAAAGACACATTCACTGCTACAGTAACATTGATATTTAGTACTTTAGTATGATAATATTTAAATTATTGCGATACATTTCAACAGTCACATTGTGAAGAACAGTCACCATGTACATGCAATATTCTTATATTATCAAAATAGACATTATTCAGATACTTGTAGATCCAAAATATATGAAAACTCGCATAATGTTTAAATAAATTGTGCATAATGATAAAAAGTGTTAACTGGTGGAATGCTATTTGTTTGTGACTTGACATGCATGATTTACATTTGAACATGAAATAATTAATCATGCTGAAAATTGTATTTTACATGGTTTTTCAGCAATATATATGTATATGACAGATGTTTGAAAAAGATGGGCTTCCTCTAATATTCTCCAGAAATAAAGTATCCCGTTATTTTTAAACTGTGAGACCACAGCCAGTCTTTCTACTTTTCAGACAGGTATCACACCAAAAACGTATTAGGAATCATATTACAACTTTAAAATATTTAACTGTATATACTTTAACAAGTATGAAATGGGTTCTCTAAGCACACACAAAATCTTAATGTTTGATGTAAGTGGAGTAACCAGGGAAAACTAAGTAATTACAGTGATACTAGTCGAGTTTATAATATTGAGAATCAGATATAGATTTTAAGGCAGACCACTCTTTGTAACACAAATCAAATTTCACAATCAGAATTTATATATACAAAACATTTGTAAGTCCACAGAATATTGTGTATCATTTCAAAGTGATTTTTCAGCCTTGTAATGATTTAAAGGAAAAGTTGTTTAACAATGTTATTGATTACTGCATACCAGTTTTATTATGCCATTTGAAATATGAAGTGTTGATGAAATCAACAATACAATGCAATAGAAGATTTAAGAAGCGTATATTTTTTTAAATAAAAAAGGCTAATCCATTGATAAACAATTTGCCAAAAATGAAGGATTAGCATAATGAGGTTGAAATTTTTTTTTGAAAGCCCAAAAGTGCAAAATTGACATCAATGAAATTTAAGATAGAGAAAATTGTCTTTGTGGTACAATACCATTTTGATTTTAGATCAAACCTATAGACTGGAAGGTTATTATTCACAATAAAGAAAAGAAGCTTAAGATGAATAATAATGGATGAATACATTTTGGTTTCAGCTTGCACCAGTTACCTGCATTGTTTATAATCATAATCACCTCATATATTACCAGTCACTTTTTTATATTATTCCTTCATGTCAGCACCCTTTCTTTCAACCTCCTTTCACTGTAATTAGTTAACAAAAAAAACCCATCTCTCACTCCATCATAAGTCTTATTCTCAATCCTTCACTGATTCTCCACCAAAAATAAGTCTACCTGCATCAATCTCTCCTAATATATAGTTAATGTTAGAACCATGCAATCACAATACTAATATTTAGTGTTAGATTCATGCCAGCACTCTCTCCGAATAATTTGTGTTCGAATAATCATCACTCTCTCCTAATAATTATTCGAACCATGCCATCATTCTCTTCATTTTGAATTTTTGAACTCATAACAATTGCTCTCTTCACTGTATCTTGCACTGTAATTTTCATATTTTTCACTTTTCAGACCAAGCATATAACCATCAGTATTGTATAATAGGCAGACTAAATATGTACAATTAAATGCTTCAGGTATCTTGATACCATTATCCTATAACGTCCACTTTTCATCACTTCTCCCTCATTTTCTCCAAGTGAACTATCATACTACAGTGGGGCACATCTTCCAAATCAATGGGTAACATTTTCAATTTGTTATAATAGCATCTTCAGACATCTCAGGTAAATGCTAACCTTGAAATTAAAATGACACACAACCTCCGGAATGTCAGGTGAGTTTAACATCACTTTGCCATATTGCACAAGCTTTTTCATACATTTCTCCTCATCATATACAACATCAACAAAAACTATCAGGACATCCAGTAGAGCCTTGTGAATATGTTTTTGACTCCCCAAAATGATATTTGACTCTTAGGATTGTAGGGAAATGTCTATTTTACATAAGTTTTATCCCTCAAATATCTGAGAAAATGTGATTAAAACATGTTTGAAAATCATAGGTCAACTGGATGCCCTTAGCTATTATTATATATTATTACATTATTAAATATGTTCTTTAAAATTCATATTTTATTAATTGAAGAAAACTTCATATCTAATTTAAGTCTTGTATATTGCACACATGAAGTACATGTTATCTCTAATAAAAATTTCTCTGAATTGTTAAGTAAATTTCACACAGAACAGTTATTTGTTAATTTATGGATGTGCTGGTAAGTCACATAATAGCTAGGTTTGAGAAAAGTGATTGCAGTTCATAATTAATACCCTCAATTTTTTTTTCTCAAATACAGTCGCCTGATAAATCATTCTGAAGAATAAATTATCACATATGTATAATTATAAACACAATGCTTTCTATAAAACCACACATGTTATCTTAGTTTAATTTGTCCAACCATGATGGATGCTTTAAAAGTACAAGTAACTAATAAACTAATCATGTAATATATATGCAGGTTTTAAGTTAAATCAAAATTCAAACAGTAATTTTCCTGATAAGAAAGTCAGCAAGCAATTCAATAATAAGAAAAATATGTAAATATCCATTTACCTGAAACCATTTATCTTATTCAAACAAGTCAATATTACCATTGTACCTTAAACAAATATTACTTCAATTTATTTATTTATTCATATGTAAATAACACAATATTTCAGTTCTGTATTTGTACTGCATAATTTATTTCCTGAGAACATTCACACCTCGTAACCTGTATGCCATATTTATAAATGTTGATCTCAGTTGTAAATTTCAAATATTAATGTTGCTTTCCAACGAGTGGTACTCCATTTATACAGGTATGTAATATTATAGGTTAAGTGATAGAGGTTAAGAGTATGCTTAATACATCAATCTAAGTGGCGTGAGACAGAATGAGAACATAAGGACATCAAAGTTGATATGCACTATTGCATACAAATGCCAATCAATAATCTCACCTCTTAAATATACACAGCCAAATAATGTTGCAGCAAAAAACATTTTCAGTTAAAGTTTCATCCGACACACCCATAATCATATTATTGGACACTCAATGAAGAGGCCCCTGTGACTATAAAAATTAACACATTGGCCCCTGTGACTATAAAAATCAGAGTTCCTTTCAAATTCATTAAAATAGATTAAAATGATTTTCTCTAAACATTACATTTTTATATGAATCTTTGAATTTATTTTACTTACATGTGATATGACCTTTATATTTTGCCCAGGTAATTTCTCATCTTGACACCAGGCTATAATCCTTTATCTCACCTGTTGACCAAATATATATCATGACATTTATGCGAGAATTCTGAGTGTCAAATACAATGACTATTTCTAAGTTGTAGCTATTTGTTGCACCATGCAATTACCGAACTCTAATCTGTGGACACAGGACAGTTTTACCAGCAAAGTGAATGCTGGTGTCCCTTGTCCTAAAATGCATCCTTGATGTTGCTGAATGGCCTGACAGCCAAGTCTACAGGTAACTGGAAATTGAATTTACTCAGTCTGTCCATGGATTTCAGGGAATCATCAAAGCCTGAAATTCAAACGTTATGGTTTAACTTGAGTATTGTAAAATCGTAATGTCCTATTGACAGCTAAGTTCATTAAAGGATGGCAGTCAAATGTATTTTTCTAAACAGTGTATTTATTAAAGTTCTAAATGTAATAATGGCTTATTATTTATATCTTAACTCCAGATATCTCAGTGTTAGGACCTACTGGTACATTTTTACAAGCAAGCCCCTGATAACTCAGTCATAGACTACACTATTTATACCCCAGTCCCTGATAACTCAGACATAGACTACACTATCTATACTCCAGTACCTGATAACTCAGACATAGACTACACTATTTATACCCCAGTACCTGATAACTCAGACATAGACTACATTATTTATACTCCAGTCCCTGTTAACTCAGACATAGACTACATTATTTATACTCCAGTCCCTGATAACTCAGACATAGACTACACTATTTATACTCCAGTCCCTGATAACTCAGACATAGACTACACTATTTATACTCCAGTCCCTGATAACTCAGACATAGACTACATTATTTATACCCCAGTCCCTGATAACTCAGACATAGACTACATTATTTATACTCCAGTCCCTGATAACTCAGACATAGACTACATTATTTATACCCCAGTCCCTGATAACTCAGACATAGACTACACTATTTATACTCCAGTCCCTGATAACTCAGACATAGACTACATTATTTATACTCCAGTGCCTGATAACTCAGACATAGACTACACTATTCATACTCCAGTACCTGATAACTCAGACATAGACTACATTATTTATACTCCAGTCCCTGATAACTCAGTCATAAACTACACTATTTATACTCCAGTCCCTGATAACTCGGATATAGACTACATTATTTATACCCCAGTCCCTGATAACTCGGACATAGACTACATTATTTATACTCCAGTCCCTGATAACTCAGACATAGACTACACTATTTATACCCCAGTCCCTGATAACTCAGACATAGACTACATTATTTATACCCCAGTCCCTGACAACTCAGACATAGACTACACTATTTATACCCCAGTCCCTGATAACTCAGACATAGACTACACTATTTATACTCCAGTCCCTGATAACTCAGACATAGACTACACTATTTATACTCCAGTCCCTGATAACTCGGATATAGACTACATTATTTATACTCCAGTCCCTGATAACTCAGACATAGACTACATTATTGATACCCCAGTCCCTGATAACTCAGTCATAGACTACACTATGTATACTCCAGTCCCTGATAACTCAGACATAGACTACATTATTTATACTCCAGTCCCTGATAACTCAGACATAGACTACACTATTTATACCCCATTCCCTGATAACTCAGACATAGACTACATTATTTATACTCCAGTCCCTGATAACTCGGATATAGACTACACTATTTATACCCCATTCCCTGATAACTCAGACATAGACTACATTATTTATACTCCAGTCCCTGATAACTCAGACATAGACTACATTATTTATACCCCAGTCCCTGATAACTCAGACATAGACTACATTATTTATACCCCAGTCCCTGATAACTCAGACATAGACTACATTATTTATACTCCAGTCCCTGATAACTCGGATATAGACTACATTATTTATACCCCAGCCCCTGATAACTCAGACATAGACTACATTATTTATACTCCAGTCCCTGATAACTCAGACATAGACTACACTATCTATACTCCAGTCCCTGATAACTCAGACAAAGACTACATTATTTATACCCCAGTCCCTGATAATTCAGACATAGACTACATTATTTATACCCCAGTCCCTGATAACTCAGACATAGACTACACTATTTATACTCCAGTCCCTGATAACTCTGACATAGACTACACTATTTATACCCCAGTCCCTGATAACTCAGACATAGACTACACTATCTATGCTCCAGTCCCTGATAACTCAGTCATAGACTACACTATTTATACTCCAGTCCCTGATAACTCAGACATAGACTACATTATTTATACTCCAGTCCCTGATAACTCAGTCATAGACTACATTATTTATACTCCAGTCCCTGATAACTCAGTCATAGACTACACTATTTATACTCCAGTCCCTGATAACTCAGACATAGACTACACTATTTATACTCCAGTCCCTGATAACTCAGACATAGACTACACTATCTATGCTCCAGTCCCTGATAACTCAGTCATAGACTACACTATTTATGCTCCAGTCCCTGATAACTCAGTCATAGACTACACTATTTATACTCCAGTCCCTGATAACTCAGACATAGACTACATTATTTATACCCCAGTCCCTGATAACTCAGACATAGACTACATTATTTATACTCCAGTCCCTGATAACTCAGACATAGACTACACTATTTATACTCCAGTCCCTGATAACTCAGTCATAGACTACACTATCTATACTCCAGTCCCTGATAACTCAGACATAGACTACATTATTTATACTCCAGTCCCTGATAACTCAGATATAGACTACACTATTTATACCCCAGTCCCTGATAACTCAGACATAGACTACACTATTTATACTCCAGTCCCTGATAACTCAGACATAGACTACATTATTTATACCCCAGTCCCTGATAACTCAGTCATAGACTACACTATTTATACCCCAGCCCCTGATAACTCAGACATAGACTACACTATTTATACTCCAGTCCCTGATAACTCAGACATAGACTACACTATTTATACCCCAGTCCCTGATAACTCAGTCATAGACTACACTATCTATACTCTAGTCCCTGATAACTCAGACATAGACTACATTATTTATACTCCAGTCCCTGATAACTCGGATATAGACTACATTATTTATACCCCAGCCCCTGATAACTCGGACATAGACTACATTATTTATACTCCAGTCCCTGATAACTCAGACATAGACTACACTATCTATACTCCAGTCCCTGATAACTCAGACAAAGACTACATTATTTATACCCCAGTCCCTGATAATTCAGACATAGACTACATTATTTATACCCCAGTCCCTGATAACTCAGACATAGACTACACTATTTATACTCCAGTCCCTGATAACTCTGACATAGACTACACTATTTATACCCCAGTCCCTGATAACTCAGACATAGACTACACTATCTATGCTCCAGTCCCTGATAACTCAGTCATAGACTACACTATTTATACTCCAGTCCCTGATAACTCAGACATAGACTACATTATTTATACTCCAGTCCCTGATAACTCAGTCATAGACTACATTATTTATACTCCAGTCCCTGATAACTCAGTCATAGACTACACTATTTATACTCCAGTCCCTGATAACTCAGACATAGACTACACTATTTATACTCCAGTCCCTGATAACTCAGACATAGACTACACTATCTATGCTCCAGTCCCTGATAACTCAGTCATAGACTACACTATTTATGCTCCAGTCCCTGATAACTCAGTCATAGACTACACTATTTATACTCCAGTCCCTGATAACTCAGACATAGACTACATTATTTATACCCCAGTCCCTGATAACTCAGACATAGACTACATTATTTATACTCCAGTCCCTGATAACTCAGACATAGACTACACTATTTATACTCCAGTCCCTGATAACTCAGTCATAGACTACACTATCTATACTCCAGTCCCTGATAACTCAGACATAGACTACATTATTTATACTCCAGTCCCTGATAACTCAGACATAGACTACATTATTTATACTCCGGTCCCTGATAACTCAGACATAGACTACACTATTTATACCCCAGTCCCTGATAACTCAGACATAGACTACATTATTTATACCCCAGTCCCTGATAACTCGGATATAGACTACACTATTTATACCCCAGTCCCTGATAACTCAGACATAGACTACATTATTTATACTCCAGTCCCTGATAACTCAGACATAGACTACATTATTTATACCCCAGTCCCTGATAACTCAGTCATAGACTACACTATTTATACCCCAGCCCCTGATAACTCAGACATAGACTACACTATTTATACTCCAGTCCCTGATAACTCAGACATAGACTACACTATTTATACCCCAGTCCCTGATAACTCAGTCATAGACTACACTATCTATACTCTAGTCCCTGATAACTCAGACATAGACTACACTATTTATACTCCAGTCCCTGATAACTCAGACATAGACTACACTATTTATACTCCAGTCCCTGATAACTCAGACATAGACTACACTATCTATACTCCAGTCCCTGATAACTCAGACATAGACTACATTATTTATACTCCAGTCCCTGATAACTCAGACATAGACTACACTATCTATACTCCAGTCCCTGATAACTCGGACATAGACTACACTATTTATACTCCAGTCCCTGATAACTCAGATATAGACTACATTATTTATACCCCAGTCCCTGATAACTCAGACATAGACTACACTATTTATACTCCAGTCCCTGATAACTCAGACATAGACTACATTATTTATACCCCAGTCCCTGATAACTCAGACATAGACTACATTATTTATACCCCAGTCCCTGATAACTCGGATATAGACTCCACTATTTATACCCCAGTCCCTGATAACTCAGACATAGACTCCACTATCTATACTCCAGTCCCTGATAACTCAGACATAGACTCCACTATTTATACTCCAGTCCCTGATAACTCAGACATAGACTACATTATTTATACTCCAGTCCCTGATAAATCAGACATAGACTACATTATTTATACTCCAGTCCCTGATAACTCGGACATAGACTACATTATTTATACTCCAGTCCCTGATAAATCAGACATAGACTACATTATTTATACTCCAGTCCCTGATAACTCGGACATAGACTACACTATTTATACTCCAGTCCCTGATAACTCAGATATAGACTACATTATTTATACCCCAGTCCCTGATAACTCAGTCATAGACTACACTATTTATACTCCAGTCCCTAATAACTCAGTCATAGACTACATTATTTATACTCCAGTCCCTGATAACTCAGATATAGACTACATTATTTATACCCCAGTCCCTGATAACTCAGTCATAGACTACACTATTTATACTCCAGTCCCTAATAACTCGGACATAGACTACACTATTTATACTCTAGTCCCTGATAACTAAGTCATAGACTACATTATTTATACTCCAGCCCCTGATAACTCAGTCATAGACTACACTATCTATACTCTAGTCCCTGATAACTCAGACATGGACTACACTATTTATACCCCAGTCCCTGATAACTCAGTCATAGACTACACTATCTATGCTCCAGTCCCTGATAACTCAGTCATAGACTACACTATTTATACTCCAGTCCCTGATAACTCAGTCATAGACTACACTATCTATACTCCAGTCCCTGATAACTCAGTCATAGACTACACTATCTATACTCCAGTCCCTGATAACTCGGACATAGACTACACTATTTATACTCCAGTCCCTGATAACTCAGATATAGACTACATTATTTATACCCCAGTCCCTGATAACTCAGTCATAGACTACACTATTTATACTCCAGCCCCTGATAACTCAGACATAGACTACATTATGTATACTCCAGTCCCTGATAACTCAGACATAGACTACATTATTTATACTCCAGTCCCTGATAACTCGGACATAGACTACATTATTTATACTCCAGTCCCTGATAACTCATGACATAGACTACATTATTTATACTCCAGCCCCTGATAACTCAGATATAGACTACACTATTTATACTCCAGTCCCTGATAACTCGGATAAAGACTACACTATCTATGCTCCAGTCCCTGATAACTCAGTCATAGACTACACTATTTATACTCCAGTCCCTGATAACTCAGTCATAGACTACACTATCTATACTCCAGTCCCTGATAACTCAGTCATAGACTACACTATTTATACTCCAGCCCCGGATAACTCGGATATAGACTACACTATCTATGCTCCAGTCCCTGATAACTCAGACATAGACTACATTATTTATACTCCAGTCCCTGATAACTCAGACATATACTACACTATTTATACCCCAGCCCCTGATAACTCAGACATAGACTACATTATTTATACTCCAGTCCCTGATAACTCAGTCATAGACTACACTATTTATACCCCAGTCCCTGAAAACTCAGACATAGACTACACTATTTATACTCCAGTCCCTGATAACTCGGATATAGACTACATTATTTATACCCCAGTCCCTGAAAACTCAGACATAGACTACATTATTTATACCCCAGACCCTGATAACTAAGTCATAAACTACACTATTTATACTCCAGTCCCTGATAACTCAGTCATAAACTACACTATTTATACCCCAGACCCTGATAACTAATTCATAGACTACATTATTTATACCCCAGTCCCTGATAACTCAGACATAGACTACACTATTTATACCCCAGTCCCTGATAACTCAGACATAGACTACATTATTTATACTCCAGTCCCTGATAACTCAGAAATAGACTACATTATTTATACTCCAGTCCCTGATAACTCAGACATAGACTACATTATTTATACTCCAGTCCCTGATAACTCAGACATAGACTACATTATTTATACTCCAGACCCTGATAACTCGGACATAGACTACACTATTTATACTCCAGTCCCTGATAACTCAGTCATAGACTACACTATTTATACTCCAGTCCCTGATAACTCAGACATAGACTACATTATTTATACTCCAGTCCCTGATAACTCAGACATAGACTACACTATTTATACCCCAGTCCCTGATAACTCAGACAGACTACATTATCTATACCCCAGTCCCTGATAACTCAGACATAGACTACATTATTTATACCCCAGTCCCTGATAACTCAGACATAGACTACATTATTTATACCCCAGTCCCTGATAACTCAGTCATAGACTACATTATTTATACTCCAGTCCCTGATAACTCAGTCATAGACTACACTATTTATACCCCAGTCCCTGAAAACTCAGACATAGACTACACTATTTATTCTCCAGTCCCTGATAACTCGGATATAGACTACATTATTTATACCCCAGTCCCTGAAAACTCAGACATAGACTACATTATTTATACCCCAGACCCTGATAACTAAGTCATCAACTACACTATTTATACTCCAGTCCCTGATAACTCAGTCATAAACTACACTATTTATACCCCAGACCCTGATAACTAATTCATAGACTACATTATTTATACCCCAGTCCCTGATAACTCAGACATAGACTACATTATTTATACTCCAGTCCCTGATAACTCAGACATAGACTACATTATTTATACTCCAGTCCCTGATAACTCAGACATAGACTACATTATTTATACCCCAGTCCCTGATAACTCAGTCATAGACTACATTATTTATACCCCAGACCCTGATAACTAAGTCATCAACTACACTATTTATACTCCAGTCCCTGATAACTCAGTCATAAACTACACTATTTATACCCCAGACCCTGATAACTAATTCATAGACTACATTATTTATACCCCAGTCCCTGATAACTCAGACATAGACTACATTATTTATACTCCAGTCCCTGATAACTCAGACATAGACTACATTATTTATACTCCAGTCCCTGATAACTCAGACATAGACTACATTATTTATACCCCAGTCCCTGATAACTCAGTCATAGACTACATTATTTATACCCCAGTCCCTGATAACTCAGACATAGACTACATTATTTATACTCCAGTCCCTGATAACTCAGACATAGACTACATTATTTATACTCCAGTCCCTGATAACTCGGACATAGACTACATTATTTATACCCCAGTCCCTGATAACTCGGACATAGACTACATTATTTATACCCCAGTCCCTGATAACTCAGACATAGACTACACTATTTATACCCCAGTCCCTGATAACTCGGACATAGACTACACTATTTATACTCCAGTCCCTGATAACTCAGACATAGACTACATTATTTATACTCCAGTCCCTGATAACTCGGACATAGACTACACTATTTATACTCCAGTCCCTGATAACTCAGACATAGACTACACTATCTATACTCCAGTCCCTGATAACTCAGACATAGACTACATTATTTATACCCCAGTCCCTGATAACTCAGACATAGACTACACTATTTATACTCCAGTCCCTGATAACTCAGACATAGACTACATTATTTATACCCCAGTCCCTGATAACTCAGACATAGACTACACTATTTATACCCCAGTCCCTGATAACTCAGTCATAGACTACACTATTTATACTCCAGTCCCTGATAACTCAGTCATAGACTACACTATCTATACTCCAGTCCCTGATAACTCAGACATAGACTACACTATCTATACTCCAGTCCCTGATAACTCGGACATAGACTACATTATTTATACTCCAGTCCCTGATAACTCCGTCATAGACTACATTATTTATACCCCAGTCCCTGATAACTCAGACATAGACTACACTATTTATACTCCAGTCCCTGATAACTCAGACATAGACTACATTATTTATACCCCAGTCCCTGATAACTCAGTCATAGACTACATTATTTATACCCCAGACCCTGATAACTAAGTCATCAACTACACTATTTATACTCCAGTCCCTGATAACTCAGTCATAAACTACACTATTTATACCCCAGACCCTGATAACTAATTCATAGACTACATTATTTATACCCCAGTCCCTGATAACTCAGACATAGACTACATTATTTATACTCCAGTCCCTGATAACTCAGACATAGACTACATTATTTATACTCCAGTCCCTGATAACTCAGACATAGACTACATTATTTATACCCCAGTCCCTGATAACTCAGTCATAGACTACATTATTTATACCCCAGTCCCTGATAACTCAGACATAGACTACATTATTTATACTCCAGTCCCTGATAACTCAGACATAGACTGCATTATTTATACTCCAGTCCCTGATAACTCGGACATAGACTACATTATTTATACCCCAGTCCCTGATAACTCGGACATAGACTACATTATTTATACCCCAGTCCCTGATAACTCAGACATAGACTACATTATTTATACCCCAGTCCCTGATAACTCGGACATAGACTACACTATTTATACTCCAGTCCCTGATAACTCAGACATAGACTACATTATTTATACTCCAGTCCCTGATAACTCAGGACATAGACTACACTATTATACTCCAGTCCCTGATAACTCGGACATAGACTACACTATCTATACTCCAGTCCCTGATAACTCAGACTTAGACTACATTATTTATACTCCCAGTCCCTGATAACTCAGATATAGACTACACTATTTATACTCCAGTCCCTGATAACTCAGACATAGACTACATTATTTATACTCCCAGTCCCTGATAACTCAGTACATAGACTACACTATTTATACCCCAGTCCCTGATAACTCATGACATAGACTACACTATTTATACTCCAGTCCCTGATAACTCAGTCATAGACTACACTATCTATACTCCAGTCCCTGATAACTCAGACATAGACTACACTATCTATACTCCAGTCCCTGATAACTCGGACATAGACTACATTATTTATACTCCAGTCCCTGATAACTCCGTCATAGACTACATTATTTATACCCCAGTCCCTGATAACTCAGACATAGACTACACTATTTATACTCCAGTCCCTGATAACTCAGACATAGACTACACAATTTATACTCCAGTCCCTGATAACTCAGTCATAGACTACATTATTTATACCCCAGTCCCTGATAACTCAGACATAGACTACACTATCTATACTCCAGCCCCGAATAACTCTTTGTTAGACCTTCTGCTACAATATTTATATCCCAGCCACTGATATTTGAGTGTTAGACCAACCTGCCCCTGATAAATTCAATGCTAAACTTACTTGTACGAGCCACGTAGCTCCAGTCCTGGTAGTAATGATCAACAAGTGTCTGTGTCCTGAACAATAACTTCAACCAAGTGGACAGTTTTCTCTCACTGAGGAAGAAAACAACATCATAAATCTTCAAACAACATCATAAATCTTCAAACAACATCATAAATCTTCAAATAACGTCATAAATCTTCATCATCAAACTGATTTTTGAAATAAGTTATGGAAATGAATCTTGATAGCATATGTAAAGGAGGATTGGAAAATGATAAAGAAAGCTGGCCGATGAATTCATTTACTTTAATTTACTTGAAATACTTACTTGAGAGCTAGAGATATGAATGCTTTAAAGTGAGAGTCCTCCGTGCGTTTTAGCGGCGTGTGGGAAGTGATAACTGTATCAATGGCTCCCAGTAAGGTCTGTTTCGCCGTAATTGGCTTTCCACCAACTATGTCCAAATGAAATGACTGAGACAGCTTCCTGAATGGTGAATCATTGTATTCTTTTCCATGCTGTAAAGGAACATTACAATATACTCAGTAACGGACCATGACATAAGCTCTCTTGATTTTCAACTAGGAAAGTTCAAAATGTAGTCAAGAGAAGTTACAATGGGAAAGAACAGTAAGCAAAGTTGCAAAGATGCATAGTAGTCAAGAAAACTATAAGAAATGACATATATATACCTTCATTTCGTAAAACCTCAGTAGTAGGTCCCATGCATGCATCTGTTTGGTGACAGCAGCTGATCGATTCGGGATACAACCAAATGGTACAACACTGGTACTTTGTCCAATCTATCACAATATTAATAAATACTTTCTTAGATTAAATTTATGTTACTGAGAAAATGTGTGATGATATAAAGTCAAAATATTATGCTTTCTTAAACTTAATGACATAAACATGTATAAACGGATCAAAACCCACAATTATGGTACCAGTAACACCAAAATGTCAATAGGGCAACAAATTCATTGTAAAATCGAACAATATCAGAACATATCTGAAATATCAAAGAGTTAGTTCATTGGTTTGAACTAGGAAATAAGCTTGATATGAGAATAATATGCAAAGGGTTTCATGTGGGCTCAAGTGTCTACTCCTAAGCTATATGTACACTGATTTTTCCTCAGAAGTAACGGTAAATAAATCTTAAGTAAATCCCGAGACAATTCCCAAGGAATTTTGTCTATAGGTCAAAAGTGATTTTTCCCAGTCATTTTGATATCTCTATACTTATAGGTAAATCTAACCTACCTCCATGAGCCCATGCTGCATGAGATCCCGGATGGCCATGGACAGATCTTTCCTCACAGCCTGTGTTAAAGCTGGACTACTCTGCTCCTGACTCTGCAGTAATAAGGAGCATGTCTTACTATCCATGGACAAATGATGAGTGAAAAAATCAATTTACAAAAACTACAAATATCCTTCAAGGATTATTAATTTTGACCTCATAAATCTACAAATCCCACAGCTGTCCCTCCCGTAAACAAGAATTCCACGGAGGTGGATGTGTTGCCTGTGCACAAGTTGGGTGATTACAAAGAAATAGATACAAAAGTACACAAGACCGGTATTACTCAAATATGCTTGGAATTCAGCAATACAGAGCAGGAACTTTTGGTAAATGAGCACCTGAAGAAGTTTGAGCTTGATCAGCCTAAGAGAACTAGAGTTATTGCACGGAAACAAATTTTCTATTTATAGTGACTTTTGACCAGTAAAAAAAACAATCCCATGGAAGCATTTGTGGTAAGGAAAAACTGCATGCAAATTGAGTTTGATGGGCCCAAATTAAACTCGAGTTATCACAAGGAAAAAAATTTCAATTTTTAGTAATAGTGACATTGACCTTTGACCTTCAGAACTGAAAAGTAATCCCAAGCAATCACTTTTGGTAAGGAAAATCTGCATGTTTGAATTCAATCGGCCTAAGGGACTTAAGTCATCAGATGGAAACATTTGTGCGGATGCTGCTGCCGCTGACATAGTGATACCTATATGTCCCCTGCTTTTTTGCAGGTGACACAAAAATGGAGACACCTCTTCTGTTGGCACAAAAATATTGGAGACCAATATAAGGGTCATATATAAGTCTATGGTGATGACACAATGTCACCATTCAGCCTACAGATACACCACACTTTCTTGGTTTAAAGTGCTTTTTCCCCTCACCTTCTTATTAATATGTAAAAAGAGATTTTATTGCACATAGCCTAAATCTGTGCAACCTCTTCGAATTTATAGGTGAGCTTAGCCCCTAAGCCTTTTCAACCAACATAGCCTAGTTTTTCCGTAAAACCCCATCAAAGGTAATAATCACTCTGCTAGCCTACATTGTCCCAGCTTTTTCAAGTCTAAGTTAATGTCTGCTCGAGCCTACAGCTGACTCACCTCCTCAGAATCACTGCCATACTCATCCTGATTCTCCTGCTTCAGGTCTTTTTCATCTTGTTGCTCCTTTGCTAAGTCTGCAACCTTTCTGATAGCAACTTCCAGTCGGGCTCTCAAGTCACTGCAAACATTCATATTTTGTTTTAGATTAGCTCTCATATAGCCCTATAACTATGGATCAGTATTTAATATGAGAATTTAAATGTTGCTATATTTATAAATTGCTTATTAAGTATTATACGTACCCCCAGTGGTTGCCCTTTGTAGTCTTTTTGAGAACATTCCTTTGGAAGTCTCGGCTACCACAGCCAAACTGACTTAATAGGAACATTTGTAGTACTGTAATAGTTCTCCTCATAAATGCTGTTGTTTCACGAATGTTCTGTAATTTAAATTATGTCACTCTGATTACTAACATAGATAAGATATTCTTTGTTTTATGTATTGTTTTCCTTTATGCTTTGTTTTATGGTTTTACCTGGAATTCTTTTTTTAAAAACATTTTATTCTTGTAAATGAATATTAGTCAGGACCACATCAGTTCTTCACTCCCCCTTGACACAGAGAAAATCCTTCACTCCCCCTTGACACAGAGAAAATCCTTCACTCCCCATTAACACAGAGAAAATCCTTCACTCTCCCTTAACACAGAGAAAATCCTTCACTCCCCCTTGACACAGAGAAAATCCTTCACTCCCCCTTGACACAGAGAAAATCCTTCACTCCCCCTTGACACAGAGAAAATCCTTCACTCCCCCTTGACACAGAGAAAATCCTTCACTCTCCCTCGACAGAGAAAATCCTTCACTCCCCCTTGACACAAAGAAAATCCTTCACTCTCCCTCGACAGAGAAAATCCTTCACTCTCCCTTAACACAGAGAAAATCCTTCACTCCCCCTTGACACAGAGAAAATCCTTCACTCTCCCTTGACACAGAGAAAATCCTTCACTCTCCCTTGACACAGAGAAAATCCTTCACTCAAGGTATTATACAAAGTATTTAGTGAAAGGTCATTGCATTAAGAATGAATCGAAGCCTTCTGGTTCAATAGAAAATATCCAAGGTGACCTTTAACTCTGAAACTTAAACACTGAACGATGACCATTAAATTGTAATCAGGTAGTGTAGGACTATGGTGTAAGAATAAACTCAATTTGTTGAAGGGTTCATCAGATACCTTGTACACAGCCTTTTTTCTGAAAAATGGTCCTTATTTGACCCTTTCATCTTTCTAATCAATGACCATAAAAACTTAATCAAGTGTAGAAGTTACGGTATTATTTATGGTGTGAATATTAACTACCATTGTTGAGTGGTTCATAAGTTATACCTTGTATACAAGCTTTATGCTATGGACAGACTCGCTAATACTTCCTTACTAATGTATGCACAAACAAATTGATATCTATATGCATGTATCATCTTTTAATAAGTGTTGGGTATAGAATGGATTTTTCACAATCGCAAGTAACAGACTAAAAGTTAGAAATTTAATTGACTAGAAAACTGATGTTGATACATGTGACTTCCATGACTGTGAGGTTGAATGTGAATCAAACCAATTTTTATTTTAGCGAAATACTGCAGCCCTTTACCCCCCAAAAATATTAGTATAATTATATCAATAACAACTACAAATTGTATATGTATTCCACCCTAGCAATGCCTTGTTTATCAAAGACTTTTACAGAATAAAGTTAATACTTGATACTTATTTATGGTAAAATACATTACTACGGTGTGATTAAAGCTCACATACCTTTAGTGCCAGTATATGTACACCTTTCGACACTAGAGTGATTCAAATTATAACAGAAACAAGTCATGAGACTACTGCAGGCAAAGAATTCCTACCTTGGCCCCAGCCTTCCTGTCTTTGAGAGAAGGGCGTCCACTGTGTGGAGCTACACAACAATCCTTCCCATGGTCAGATCCTTCCTCACCAAACTGTGTCAAAACAAATGTAGTCATTCATGGGATGAACATTTTGATGGGGAATTCAAAGTCAGGTTATTGACTATGAAGAAGTGCCATCCTCATTACAAAGAATTTAACTATTAGTTCTACTGTTTGTAATACATTGTCAGTCAATACACAAATAATGCATTGCATCTTTTATACCGGTGAGGATAAGTCTGTGATAAAATTCCCATTTTACACCAGGGTATTTTAAGTTTATATCATTGAAACAATCCATAAAGAACCAGGACAAAAGCATCATACATGCTAAATGTCTCATTTTATTTTCGAAAATGTTTTACAATTGTTGTGATTGTTTACCGTGTGGTTATATCAGAAATTAATATTTACATAAATTATTACTTCAGGTCAATTAAAACATCTCACTGCTGTACCTTATCAAAATTTTGCATCTTGAGTAATTAAGTCTCCAAATACTGATACTTATATCACAGTGAAGAGAGTACGAGCTGAGACACGTTATCAAAACTAATGGGAAGGGTATATCACCTATCCTAGTATATAAATGGCTGTATTGTGTTAATACAACGCCAATCTAAATCCAAATACTCCCCTGCATATAAGAAATGGGGTTCTGAGGCCATCTCTCTCATGATTTTTTTCCCTTCAGAATATTGTTTCTCATTGAAATTAATAAGTAAAACCTCTGGATATTTTTGTCACAAAAAAACGTTCCTGGCTGGAGCCTGGAGTTCTGTATGGTTGTTAAATTTTGCAGGACCTAGTTTGCCACGTATGGCTTGTAAACATTCTGCAGTGAACACTTAATAAACAACTTTTATTTCAGTATGTATACAAATATTAACTGTGAATTTATTTGTGTGCTAATTCAATGGCTGCAGGATAGCCAAATTAATTCCGGGCCCATAAATTAAAAAATATGATTGAATATTGTCCAGACCTGAGTCAAAAGCAGGATCACCGAGGTTTAGAAATAAATATAAACAAGGTCACAGTGGTCAAAGTCATATAAATTTAGTGCAACATGCAATACTCTTACCAATGCATAAATTTTGTGATTTTATGAAGTTGACCAAGGACTACATCTATGGTATCATATCAGTTACAGTAACTGGTATGTTAACCTAGCCGCAGTACTTGGTCAAGCACTAATAAATATAAGTAACTATATCCAAGGTGTTATAGTTCAAGGTCAAATATAAATGTAAGAATAATTTGGGCAACATGCTATTCTTGTAGAGGCTGCAATACATTAGTTTAGTAAGGGACCAGTTAAGTCAAGGTAGTTAAAGAAGCATTGCATTCCTTGCAAATTTTCTTCCTG
Organism: Pecten maximus; assembly: GCF_902652985.1. Classification (NCBI taxonomy): domain Eukaryota; kingdom Metazoa; phylum Mollusca; class Bivalvia; order Pectinida; family Pectinidae; genus Pecten; species Pecten maximus. The sequence goes on along the minus strand of NC_047024.1, from coordinate 35,056,009 downwards.
AAAGCAATGTTTTCATATCAAGAAAAGACATCTTTTTTGCAATTTGTCTACCCATCATCTGAAGGTGTTAGTAAATAGTCAATGTATACACCGTCCAAGATAAAATATTAATTTTCAATTTCAGTAAATAGTCAATAATCAGTTTAGAGTAATTTTTAGTTGTTCTTAAACATCATAGTGGCATGTTAGGTACTCCTCAACCAACAAACTGTGTTAAGTAGTCATATATACAGTAAGTTATTCAGCTTTTAAACAAACCAATGTTCAGTTAGATATTAGCTACATAACATTAAATATCAGTGTAAAACTAATTGCTCTTCTTATCCCAGTATTATGTCAGTTACTCCTCCACCACCAAGTGAAGACATTTTATCCTCCAGTGGCTAAAATCTCTAAAAATCTGGTTAATAAAAAAGACGTTAGTAGAGTTATCTCCCTTTGTCATGCATTACCTCGAGAGAAGCAAATATATTTCATTAGCTAAAGCGAATGCTGTAAATTATTTTTCTGGGTAGTGCAGTGACCTTACCTCGTCCTTTTTAATTCAGAGCATTAAAAACAACATGAACAGAACTATAGATCATGAAACATTTCAATGTGTAATTTTATGTTTGATCTTAAAGCATTCAGATTTGTATTCACTGCTGGTATTTGATACTGTAATGCTGTGTAGCAATAGGAAAATTTGCAAATGTCATACAGTGTGAAAATTTGATGATTGAAACACCATTCCAAACCATTGTTATTGGCAAAATACATGGTACTCAATATTAATCATGTAGGTCTTCAAACCATATATACGATTCCAAGTCATAAACCAACATGCAGCTTTGTACACCAGAAACTTACCATGACTGAGCTATATAGAGGGTAGAAATAAGATGTTTATATATCAGAACCAGGAAATTCCCTGTGTCTAGAAGATACATGTACAGAAGATAGTGGATACTTGTTCCATGCACATACATGTAGTTGATGTAACCATTGCACGTTCATGTGTAATAATATGACAGTATATATTATATAAATTATGTGAGTGTGTATATGTGTATTCATATCAAATATGACATAAGGGTGAATTTGTATTCATTAGTGGTGTAACGATTCACCGATGCATCGATGTATTGGATCACAGAGTGGTGCATCGATGCATCGTCTATCCTTGATTTGTATCGTGATACTTGAAAATTTGTAGTTATCTCCCTTGACCAACATTAGCATACGTTTTGTAGTAAACAACATGGCTGACAAGGCCATTCCTGCGACTTATAAAACTGCCTGCTGGAGTTCTTTCAGATCCAAATTACCTAAATTCAAGAACGCTTTGTGGAAAACGACAAAATGGATGTTTTTTGTAACAAATGTAGACAAAGACTCAAATATTCTGGAAATACCACAAACAAAACACGACTACTGTACGATGGAATATCAGATATCTGATAGGTCATCAGCTTCTCATATATCGTGATACGTATCGTATCGTGACCCCTGTATCGCGATACGAATTGTATCGTTACCCACCTTGTACACAGCTCTAGTATTAATATGACAGTATATATTATCTGAGTGTGTACAAGTGTATGTATATGACAGTATATATTATGTGAGTGTGTATAAGTGTATTCATATGACAGTATATATTATGTATGTAAGTATAAGTGTAATCATATGACAGTATATATTATGTGAGTGTGTATTATAAGTGCAATCATATGACAGTATATATTATGTATGCGTGTATAAGTGTAATCATATGACAGTATATATTATGTATGTGTGTATAAGTGTAATCATATGACAGTATATATTATGTATGTGTGTATAAGTGTAATCATATGACAGTATATATTATGTATGTGTGTATAAGTGTAATCATATGACAGTATATATTATGTATGTGTGTATAAGTGTAACCATGTGACAGTATATATTATGTATGTGTGTATAAGTGTAATCATATGACAGTATATATTATGTATGTGTGTATAAGTGTAACCATATGACAGTATATATTATGTATGTGTGTATAAGTGTAATCATATGACAGTATATATTATGTATGTGTGTATAAGTGTAATCATATGACAGTATATATTATGTATGTGTGTATAAGTGTAACCATGTGACAGTATATATTATGTATGTGTGTATAAGTGTAATCATATGACAGTATATATTATGTATGTGTGTATAAGTGTAACCATATGACAGTATATATTATGTGAGTGCGTATAAGTGTAATCATATGACAGTATATATTATGTATGTATAAGTGTAATCATATGACAGTATATATTATGTATGTGTGTATAAGAGTAATCATATGACAGTATATATTATGTATGTGTGTATAAGTGTAATCATACGACAGTATATATTATGTATGTGTGTATAAGTGTAATCATATGACAGTAAATATTATGTATGTATAAGTGTAATCATATGACAGTATATATTATGTATGTATGTATAAGTGTAATCATATGACAGTATATATTATGTATGTGTATAAGTGTAATCATATGACAGTATATATTATGTATGTGTGTACAAGTGTAATCATATGACAGTATATATTATGTGAGTACAAGTGTAATCATATGACAGTATATATTATGTGAGTGTGTATAAGTGTAATCATATGACAGTATATATTATGTATGTATAAGTGTAATCATGACAGTATATATTATGTATGTGTGTATAAGTGTAATCATATGACAGTATATATTATGTATGTGTGTATAAGTGTAATCATATGACAGTATATATTATGTATGTGTGTATAAGTGTAACCATATGACAGTATATATTATGTATGTGTGTATAAGTGTAATCATATGACAGTATATATCATGTGAGTGTGTATAAGTGTAATCATATGACAGTATATATTATGTATGTGTGTATAAGTGTAATCATATGACAGTATATATTATGTATGCGTGTATAAGTGTAACCATGTGACAGTATATATTATGTATGTGTGTATAAGTGTAACCATGTGACAGTATATATTATGTGAGTGTGTATAAGTGTAATCATATGACAGTATATATTATGTATGCGTGTATAAGTGTAACCATGTGACAGTATATATTATGTATGCGTGTATAAGTGTAACCATGTGACAGTATATATTATGTGAGTGTGTATAAGTGTAATCATATGACAGTATATATTATGTATGTGTGTATAAGTGTAATCATATGACAGTATATATTATGTGAGTACAATTGTAATCATATGACAGTATATATTATGTATGTGTGTATAAGTGTAATCATATGACAGTATATATTATGTATGTGTGTATAAGTGTATGTATATGACAGTATATATTATGTATGTGTGTATAAGTGTAATCATATGACAGTATATATTATGTGTGTATAAGTGTAATCATATGACAGTATATATTATGTATGTGTGTATAAGTGTAATCATATGACAGTATATATTATGTGAGTACAATTGTAATCATATGACAGTATATATTATGTATGTGTGTATAAGTGTAACCATATGACAGTATATATTATGTATGTGTGTATAAGTGTATGTATATGACAGTATATATTATGTATGTGTGTATAAGTGTAATCATATGACAGTATATATTATGTATGTGTGTATAAGTGTATGTATATGACAGTATATATTATGTATGTGTGTATAAGTGTAATCATATGACAGTATATATTATGTGTGTATAAGTGTAATCATATGACAGTATATATTATGTATGTGTGTATAAGTGTATGTATATGACAGTATATATTATGTATGTGTGTATAAGTGTATGTATATGACAGTATATATTATGTATGTGTGTATAAGTGTAATCATATGACAGTATATATTATGTGTGTATAAGTGTAATCATATGACAGTATATATTATGTGAGTACAATTGTAATCATATGACAGTATATATTATGTATGTGTGTATAAGTGTAACCATATGACAGTATATATTATGTATGTGTGTATAAGTGTATGTATATGACAGTATATATTATGTATGTGTGTATAAGTGTAATCATATGACAGTATATATTATGTATGTGTGTATAAGTGTATGTATATGACAGTATATATTATGTATGTGTGTATAAGTGTAATCATATGACAGTATATATTATGTGTGTATAAGTGTAATCATATGACAGTATATATTATGTATGTGTGTATAAGTGTAATCATATGACAGTATATATTATGTGAGTACAATTGTAATCATATGACAGTATATATTATGTATGTGTGTATAAGTGTAACCATATGACAGTATATATTATGTATGTGTGTATAAGTGTATGTATATGACAGTATATATTATGTATGTGTGTATAAGTGTAATCATATGACAGTATATATTATGTATGTGTGTATAAGTGTATGTATATGACAGTATATATTATGTATGTGTGTATAAGTGTAATCATATGACAGTATATATTATGTATGTGTGTATAAGTGTAATCATATGACAGTATATATTATGTGTGTATAAGTGTAATCATATGACAGTATATATTATGTATGTGTGTATAAGTGTAATCATATGACAGTATATATTATGTGTGTGTGTATAAGTGTAATCATATGACAGTATATATTATGTATGTGAGTATAAGTGTAATCATATGACAGTATATATTATGTATGTGTGTATAAGTGTAATCATATGACAGTATATATTATGTGGGTGTGTATAAGTGTAATCATATGACAGTATATATTATGTATGTGTGTATAAGTGTAATCATATGACAGTATATATTATGTGGGTGTGTATAAGTGTAATCATATGACAGTATATATTATGTGAGTGTGTATTATAAGTGTAATCATATGACAGTATATATTATGTATGCGTGTATAAGTGTAACCATATGACAGTATATATTATGTGAGTGTGTATAAGTGTAATCATATGACAGTATATATTATGTGAGTGTGTATAAGTGTATTCATATGACAGTATATATTATGTGAGTGTGTATTATAAGTGTAATCATATGACAGTATATATTATGTGAGTGTGTATAAGTGTAATCATATGACAGTATATATTATGTATGTGTGTATAAGTGTAACCATATGACAGTATATATTATGTGTGTATAAGTGTAATCATATGACAGTATATATTATGTATGTGTGTATAAGTGTAATCATATGACAGTATATATTATGTATGTGTGTATAAGTGTAATCATATGACAGTATATATTATGTATGTGTGTATAAGTGTAATCATATGACAGTATATATTATGTATGTGTGTATAAGTGTAATCATATGACAGTATATATTATGTATGTGTGTATATGTGTAATCATATGACAGTATATATTATGTATGTGTGTATAAGTGTAATCATATGACAGTATATATTATGTATGTGTGTATAAGTGTAATCATATGACAGTATATATTATGTATGTGTGTATAAGTGTAATCATATGACAGTATATATTATGTATGTGTGTATAAGTGTAATCATATGACAGTATATATTATGTGTGTGTGTATAAGTGTAATCATATGACAGTATATATTATGTATGCGTGTATAAGTGTAACCATATGACAGTATATATTATGTATGTGTGTATAAGTGTAATCATATGACAGTATATATTATGTATGTGTGTATAAGTGTAATCATATGACAGTATATATTATGTGTGTGTGTATAAGTGTAACCATGTGACAGTATATATTATGTATGTGTGTATAAGTGTAATCATATGACAGTATATACTATGTATGTGTGTATAAGACTAGTGTATTCATATGACAGTATATACTATGTATGTGTGTATAAGTGTAATCATATGATAGTATATATTATGTATGTGTGTATAAGACTAGTGTATTCATATGACAGTATATATTATGTATGTGTGTATAAGTGTAATCATATGACAGTATATATTATGTATGTGTGTATAAGTGTAATCATATGACAGTATATATTATGTGTGTGTGTATAAGTGTAATCATATGACAGTATATATTATGTATGTATAAGTGTAATCATATGACAGTATATATTATGTATGTATAAGTGTAATCATATGACAGTATATATTATGTATGTGTGTATAAGTGTAATCATATGACAGTATATATTATGTATGTGTGTATAAGTGTATTTATATGACAGTATATATTATGTATGTGTGTATAAGTGTATTTATATGACAGTATATATTATGTATTTGTGTACAAGTGTAATCATATGACAGTATATATTATGTATGTGTGTATAAGTGTAATCATATGACAGTATATATTATGTGAGTGTGTATAAGTGTAATCATATGACAGTATATATTATGTATGTGTGTATAAGTGTATTTATATGACAGTATATATTATGTATGTGTGTATAAGTGTAATCATATGACAGTATATATTATGTATGTGTGTATAAGTGTAATCATATGACAGTATATATTATGTATGTGTGTACAAGTGTAATCATATATGACAGTATATATTATGTATTTGTGTACAAGTGTAATCATATGACAGTATATATTATGTATGTGTGTATAAGTGTAATCATATGACAGTATATATTATGTATGTGTGTATAAGTGTAATCATATGACAGTATATATTATGTATGTGTGTATAAGTGTAACCATGTGACAGTATATATTATGTATGTGTGTATAAGTGTATTCATATGACAGTATATATTATGTGAGTGTGTATTATAAGTGTATTCATATGACAGTATATATTATGTGAGTGTGTATAAGTGTATTCATATGACGGTATATATTATGTATGTGTGTATAAGACTAGTGTATTCATATGACAGTATATATTATGTGAGTGTGTATTATAAGTGTAATCATATGACAGTATATATTATGTGAGTGTGTATAAGTGTAATCATATGACAGTATATATTATGTATGTGTGTATAAGTGTAATCATATGACAGTATATATTATGTATGTGTGTATAAGTGTAATCATATGACAGTATATATTATGTATGTGTGTATAAGTGTAATCATGACAGTATATATTATGTATGTGTGTATAAGTGTAATCATATGACAGTATATATTATGTATGTGTGTATAAGTGTAACCATATGACAGTATATATTATGTGTGTATAAGTGTAATCATATGAAAGTATATATTATGTATGTGTGTATAAGTGTAATCATATGACAGTATATATTATGTATGTGTGTATAAGTGTAATCATATGACAGTATATATTATGTATGTGTGTATAAGTGTATGTATATGACAGTATATATTATGTGAGTGTGTATAAGTGTAATCATATGACAGTATATATTATGTATGTGTGTATAAGTGTAACCATATGACAGTATATATTATGTATGTGTGTATAAGTGTAATCATATGACAGTATATATTATGTGAGTGTGTATAAGTGTAACCATATGACAGTATATATTATGTGAGTGTGTATTATAAGTGTAATCATATGACAGTATATATTATGTATGTATGTATAAGTGTAATCATATGACAGTATATATTATGTATGTGTGTATAAGTGTAATCATATGACAGTATATATTATGTATGTGTGTATAAGTGTAATCATATGACAGTATATATTATGTATGTGTGTATAAGTGTAATCATATGACAGTATATATTATGTATGTGTGTATAAGTGTAATCATATGACAGTATATATTATGTGAGTGTGTATAAGTGTAACCATATGACAGTATATATTATGTGAGTGTGTATTATAAGTGTAATCATATGACAGTATATATTATGTATGTATGTATAAGTGTAATCATATGACAGTATATATTATGTATGTGTGTATAAGTGTATGTATATGACAGTATATATTATGTGAGTGTGTATAAGTGTAATCATATGACAGTATATATTATGTATGTGTGTATAAGTGTAATCATATGACAGTATATATTATGTGAGTGTGTATTATAAGTGTAATCATATGACAGTATATATTATGTATGTGTATAAGTGTAACCATATGACAGTATATATTATGTGAGTGTGTATAAGTGTAATCATATGACAGTATATATTATGTATGTATGTATAAGTGTAATCATATGACAGTATATATTATGTGAGTGTGTATAAGTGTAATCATGACAGTATATATTATGTGAGTGTGTAGAAGTGTAATCATATGACAGTATATATTATGTATGTGTGTATAAGTGTAATCATATGACAGTATATATCATGTGAGTGTGTATAAGTGTAACCATATGACAGTATATATTATGTATGTGTGTATAAGTGTAATCATATGACAGTATATATTATGTATGCGTGTATAAGTGTAATCATATGACAGTATATATTATGTATGTGTGTATAAGTGTAATCATATGACAGTATATATTATGTGAGTGTGTATAAGTGTAATCATATGACAGTATATATTATGTATGCGTGTATAAGTGTAATCATATGACAGTATATATTATGTATGTGTGTATAAGTGTAATCATATGACAGTATATATTATGTGAGTGTGTATAAGTGTAATCATGACAGTATATATTATGTATGTGTGTATAAGTGTAATCATATGACAGTATATATTATGTATGTGTGTATAAGTGTAATCATATGACAGTATATATTATGTATGTGTGTATAAGTGTAATCATATGACAGTATATATTATGTATGTGTGTATAAGTGTAATCATATGACAGTATATATTATGTATGCGTGTATAAGTGTAATCATATGACAGTATATATTATGTATGTGTGTATAAGTGTAATCATGACAGTATATATTATGTATGTGTGTATAAGTGTAATCATATGACAGTATATATTATGTATGTGTGTATAAGTGTAATCATATGACAGTATATATTATGTGAGTGTGTATTATAAGTGTAATCATATGACAGTATATATTATGTATGTGTGTATAAGTGTAATCATATGACAGTATATATTATGTATGTGTGTATAAGTGTAATCATATGACAGTATATATCATGTGAGTGTGTATAAGTGTAACCATATGACAGTATATATTATGTATGTGTGTATAAGTGTAATCATATGACAGTATATATTATGTATGCGTGTATAAGTGTAATCATATGACAGTATATATTATGTATGTGTGTATAAGTGTAACCATATGACAGTATATATTATGTATGTGTGTATAAGTGTAATCATATGACAGTATATATTATGTGTGTATAAGTGTAATCATATGACAGTATATTATGTGTGTAAAAGTGTAATCATATGACAGTATATACTATGTGAGTGTGTAGAAGTGTATTCATATCGAATATGACATAGTGTGTATGTGTATTCATCATAATAAGGTGTATTCATATTATAATCTATAGATTATGTTAATGTTTATATAATTATGTGTATCATATATTACGCAAGTCTGCATATATACACGAGTGTGTATTCACATTACATATTATGGAAGTGTGTATGTGTAATCAGATGGCATATTATGTAAGTGTGAACAGGTATGTACTAATATATTTTGTGTGTATGTAATTCAGATTTAAAATTTACATTATTCTATTTTGTTTAATATGTCCTTAGGTATATATTTGTCTCTGATATATATTTAACAGAAACTATGAAGAAAAGATGTAAGACCAGATATGTCTACTACAGTATACAATATATAGGTACAATTATTATCAGAAGGAAGACTTACCTTATGAACAGGACATGTACACCGCTCCTTACCAAGTGGTCCTGGACTACTAGCTTCACCTGACAAAACATTAAGTGTCATTTTTTTTTTTTGATATTAATTTGATGACCAGAGATTTACACAATGGTTTCTACCATTTTTATACCTTTAAACAGTTAACAATAACAGATAAACAGAAGACAGTCACTCAAATTGTCTAATACTTTAAGTTAATATCCTGGTAGATGATCACAAATACAGTCACTGCAATTGTCTCATACTTTTAAAAGTTAATACCCTGGTAGATGATCAATTTGTGAATCGAAAATTACAACTAAATACAAACATCCACCGGGTACACTGTGTACTTAGTCTCTGTACTCACATGGAGATAATTCTCACACAGATAATATTGTAGTTATAATATTATTGTTGTCTCTACCCAATATCTGAGATGGAATTATTACACAGGTGATCAGGGTTTGCACTGGGTATCTAATAAATTGGGTCCTTTACATAGAATGGAATTACTGTAAATCTGGGGCTATTCTTGATTACTTTACTTCAAAAGATTATAGGGACGGCTGAAATGCAACCCCTGGTAGTTTCAAAAAGGAAATTTACATGTAGTTATCTCTACCAGATGATTAAGGCAGAAATATTTACATTGAGCCAAATATCTTACAAAGATACAAGAGGCCCAGAGGGCCTGTATCTCTCACATGTGTATGGCAGTAAATATGGGAAAACACCTTACATTTCCATAGAAGAAGGATCTTAAAGAATATCCTGCATTTCCCCTGTTGGGATCAGCCTCTAGGTCCCTAGGTGGCCATACCCACCATTTATACAAAATTGGTTTCCCCTTCATCCAAGGATGATCCATGTAAAATGGGGCTGAATCTGCTCTAGTGGTTCATGACTAGTAATTTAAAGTTGATGGGACTATGGACACAGGAAAATGGACACTGTGACACAACATAACCTCACCAGTCCTTCGGACCAAGTGAGTTAAAAACTTAATTAAACTAGCCTGTGTTTCTTCAGACCCTGGCACCAGAGTTGGACATTCTGACAGATATATGTCTGGTGTTGACTGGTGTCAGGGCTACATTACAACTTGTGATACAAGAAATGATACAAAGTAGATTAGTATCTACCACCAGTACCATAGGTGTATGGTAATTAAAACAAAGACATCAAATATGTTTAGTAGGACATATGTTTTTCCTTCCAGAAATATATGTACATCATCAACAAGCACTGATTTTTGTTAAATGCTAATTTTAGCAATACATGTCCCCTGTGTCCATTGGTGTTAATTCGGGATAAAAAGTAACCAGTATACAATTATTGTGCAACTGATTTTAATGTAAAAATACAAGCAATTGTAATGTTAGTATTATGACTGAGGAATTATACAGAATGAAATTGGGATTTTCTAAAATAGAAATTGTGACCATGACTTTACAACCCTGGAATTTATACTCGTGCAAGATATTATGATCCTTTAAAGTGTCTGAATTTCCCTCAAGTAATTAATTGAAGCCGCTTGAGCGATGACAAGGATATCCTAAAATAGTAATGGTGACTTTGACCCAACAACCTTGAAACTCGAACAAATCAGAGATATCATGATCACTTGTAATTGTGTGAAGTTTGATCAACATCCTTCCAGGAATGAAGCATATGTCTGTAGAAAACTATTGTCTCTTCCTGGTTTCCACAGTAGAGGACTAACAAAGGGCCATAACTCTTATGTAATGGGACAAGGGGAATAAGACAATACTATCAATAGTACATGAAACTTATACACAATCATTCTGAATTTCTGAGGTCCCAAAAAGTAATTTGATATAAAATTTAGCCTTTTCAGTGAAAGTGTGTACAAGAACTACTTCTTAAAATGGCACATTACATAAACTAATAATATGAGCTATAATTTAAAGGTTGACATTACATTACTGAATAATGCTACAAAATTCTGTCAGGAGTATTAATTGACAATTGACTTTAAACTAGTGTGAAGTGTACCTCTCTATACTGACTAAAAAGGTTAACAAAAGTTTAAAATGCTGTGTTGTACAATGTAGTATGAGTAAAACTAGGTATGGACTATGGAGCATGCATACATCACAAGAAATGTGAATAATAGGAAAGGATGACAGTGATATATTTATTTACAGATAGAAAATAAGTCTCCTTTATGCCTAGTAAGCTAGGGACTAGTTACACGCTATGACCATATATACCAGTTCAGTACAGTATAATGCCATTATAATTGATGTGTCATGGTAAGAACTTGTAAATGATTAGGAAATAATTAGAATTGTATTGTTAGTATTAGAGATACTACAGGACTATAAGCCAAGGATAATTATTCCTGTTAATGCATAAAAGGTACAAACTGGCTCTCACCTGAATCAACTGAATCGGAAACATTTGAAATTTTATCATTTACAATCTTAAAACAGGCAGGCATTATTAGTAACCACATTAGACAGTTAAATCATGCAAAAGGTTTGTGTGTTATACAAATACAGAATGGAAAAAAAACAGTAAACTGCTGTCTCTTGGTCAAAGTAGTACATGTATCAACTGGTATATCTTTGTTGTACAAAATCATATCCATCATGCAAAATTACTGGAATATCAGCAAAATTGACAAGCAATTAAAGAGAATCTAATAAGAATACTTAGTTAGGAATATGCCCTAAAGCATTTTTCTTAATCGCCCTTTCATTTTGACACTTGTCAATATCTGTCAATATCTGTCAGTACCTGTAACTATATAATGATGTGTGTCCTGATCATGGTTTTAATGGAGAACAAGAACTGAAATCCTGATAATTGGTCACTATCTCACCTTGTAAGAAGTCTATAAACCGTTCCAGGTCTGTGATCTGTGTTTTAAGTTGGTCCACCAGCTTCTCCTTCACTTTGGCAGGATTAACTATCTGCAGAAAGAGAAAAAACTAGACGACTATACAAATTCTTCGACAGATACCCACGGTTGATTGCACTATATACTACTGCCCAGCAAAGTCATTACAAATCTATTACAAACCCATTACAAAACCATTAAAAACACTGATTCCATTAAAATTGGCCATTATTTCTCGTTTCCATTTTTGGGACAAACCTGGAGTTAAGTAATGTAATGGGCATTATTTTTCTAAATTTCAATTACTTTCCTATTAATATTTTCTTTGTAATGGTCATTAACAAAATAATGGCCATTACTTCATGTTTTGTATTTTTCTTAATGGCCTTTATTCTGTTTGTAATGGCCATTAGAGTGGAGTCATCATAATGTTATGGCCATTACTAACTGTGGATTTTATGTACTCCCATAACATTTTCCATTTAATGGCCACAACAAATTATGATCACAATGTAATGGCAATTATTTATTGGTAACTTCATGTAATGCCCATTACATTTTCCATTTAATGGCCATAACAAATTATGATCACAATGCAATGGCCATTACTTATTGATACCTTCATGTAATGCCCATTACATTTTCCATTTAATGACCATAACAAATTATGGTCATAATGCAATAGCCATTACTTAATGGTACCTTTATGTAATGCCATTACATTTGTTATTCCGATGTGCAATTCCTCATAAGTAACATTTTTTTTCTTGTAATGGCCATTACAAATATTACAAATATCATCACATCATATTGTAATATATATGACAATGTTTAATATACTACCATGAATTGTTGACCTTAAATTAATGTATTATTTCAGTATCTTATTTTTCATTATATTGCTATTGTTGAATTCCATGTCTATATTACAATTTGTTGTTGGCTTAAAGAAGAATAAGGAAACTGTACAGGCTTACTAAACCCCTTTACAATAAGAAAACTTCAAATTTCCCGCCAAATTTTCCCGCCAAATTTTTCCCGCCCAATAACTTCAAGCAGGAGAGTTCCAATACATGGCAGCCATGAGGCTTTTCTCACACATATGAACAACATGTTATTTTACAAATGAAGGGAAGTATTTATCTTTAATACCTGGATCATGATTAATACAAGACTACCAGGAAATGAAATATTCAACTCTGGAAGTATGTCAACCTGTTTATAGGTAAGAATTAACTTAAAACCAATCACCATGCATGTGACCTAAATTTACATAGTGTACATTATATTCAAACAGCTTTGGCATTTCTTAAATTGTATTGCCTATTCAACCAAATTGTACAAACACACATCATATGTACATTGAGAATTAATGCAATAATGAACATAAATCACTCTTACATGTATCTGAAGAATATTAAAAGGATTTTGGGTCCACATGATTGTGTACTGTGAATACCCATTTTTGAAGCAGTTATCAATTTGAAACAAATGATGGATCACTTTGTATGCAATTTTTAATGGAAGGACTACATGTACAACGATATTGTCAAACATGCATAGTGATACAGTTCATGATGAACTTTGATGAAATTAAGTGGTAAAATGCATTTTCTAAATTTTCTGAATGCGTCTAATGTAATGGTCACATGTAGGTCCATTAATTTTGTATACCTGTATATATATAATGGCCATTACACTTTTGTTTGTAAAAACGTAATGGCCATTACCATTGTGTTGATCTTTAAACAGTTTTTGTACTTTAAAAGTAATGGTCATTATATTTGTAAAAATTATGGCCATTAAAGTGTATTTTCTTGTAATGGTCTATAAGTTTTGTACACCTTTAATGGCCATTACACCTTTTCTGACGAAATGTAATGGCCATTACAGAGTACACTTCAGAAAGTAATGACACTGTTAATGGGCATTACAAAAATGGTTTTGCTCCAAACCAAATGGCCATTACATTACACCAAAATGTTTAATGCCCATTACACCATAAGATTTGATGCCCATTACATTGAAAACTAATTATTGATGGCCCTATTACATTGTAATGGCAATTACTTAGTGAAAACTTTAATGGGTTTGTAATGGGCAATTTGACAGTAGTGATAAGAGTTAATGACTACTAATGTTTTTGTCAAACCATTAAAATCCTTAAAATGCATTTAAATTTTATTGGGTTTTTTTCAGACCCATTAATTTTGTACCTTTAATAGTCATTAATGTTAAATTAAAAGCCATTAATAAAATAAATAATGATCATTATAAATGTTTTGTTAATAGCCATTAAAATGTATTAATTAAGTACCATGAACTAACTGATTTGTTTCAACCCTTTGATGGTCATTAAAATTGAAAACTGTCACATTTAAAGACTATCAAACTTGTATTAATTTTTTTCAATTAATAGCAATTAAAGGTACAAAATTAATAGCATGATTGATGGTTTTATGATGGGAAATTTTAATGGGGTTTTTAATGGCCGTTTTAAGGGCTTGGGTATGCAGTAGTATATGCTACACTACACTTACGACCCGTGGGTCAACTCTGTGAAAAAATCGTTGTCTCAATGACATCAATCTATAAATAGAAACCAATCAACATAACCCTTTCAGAATAAGAACTCTTCAGTATAGAGGAGAACATACTAAAAAGAACATGTAGCAATATGGCTGCACATGAAGGCATGCAGATTCTGTGATAAGAATATAGTGAGCAAGAAGTCCTACAGGTCTTTTAGTGTTGTAAACGAGTATGAACTGGTATGGAAATGTTTTTGGGATGTCAAGAACAACCTAGGTGTGTGTAGCATATAAATTTTGTACATCAGTTAGCTAAACAGAGTATTGAAATTGAACAACGACTGATTTTTCCATCACTTAAGCCTGCTTTAATTGAGTACTTCATCTCTGTCAGACAAAAGTGTATCAATAATATTCCACTAAAAAGGTTAAAACCTGTTCATATTATATTTCTGAGACACGTTTCTCGAGATCACTCTCCACCACTATTGTTGACAAGCAGTTTCGATGAAGCTTATGTTACCTTCAATCTAATTGGCTGAAATGCTTATAGGAAAATGTGATGGAACCAATCACATAGCCTCTATTGAAACAAGGATTTCACTGAGTTGACCAACTGGTGATAAATGTATAGCGCAGCATAGTTGATACAAACTATACATCACATTGACGAGAATCTAGGTAACGTAATAACAAATAAGTAAACATTGATAGCCTTTGCAGGCTGTCTATAGAAAGGTATAAAAGAGGTCCATGAAGGATTTTAATCTTATATGTTCCCCCCTTCCTTCCCTTAACCCCACTCCATCCAAACACACTCATTATCTGCCACCCACACACTCCCAACATAAGAAGAGCTGTTGGAGAACAGCATAGCTCGTCTCGCAAATGTTTGTCAATAAATAATTAAAATATATTCATTGATATGGTTTCGCAAATTGAATTAATAATATTTATATTGTTTACTTGATCAGATTGTGTATTCATGCAATTTTCAAAACCATACCAATTTATATAAGTCCAAAAACTTTCAAAAATTTGTTTTTCTCTAAAAAAATCTTTTAGTTTAACTCTGGCAGGGGATAGTTTAACCCCCACAGGGACCATATTACCATAAATTACTATGCCTTTCAACACTTGCACCAAAAACTTAACATTTGAAAAACCAGTCCCACCTTTTTCAGCTTATTGAATCCCCATCACTTAGAGATGCTTTTAGTTAAAATCAGTGGATGAGAAGTTGTTTTGTCGACAGACGAACAAAAAACGACCGGCAAATGCTAAAGTATGGCATAAGCTCACTTTGGTCCTTCGGACGAGGTGGGCTAACAATCACACCTTCAACTGCTCCAATATAAACAAGAGTCTATAGAGGAACTACTGTACATTTTACTAGTACCCTCTGCTCCAACACTATCACAACAGAAACAGGAGGAAATTTTACCTGTCCAACAGCACGATCCACCACCATTCTTAGCTCCTCAGTACTGCAATACAAAGACAAAAATCAAACCCTGCTGTATATGGAATTTCTATTTAACAAATATACAACAAAAGCACCTGTGTTACAATGCTTACATTAGATTAAAAAAATTTCCATTGGATCATCTATATTGTATAATTATTTACATGATATTTAAATTTTTATTTTTTTCTGCGATTTTCCTTCAAACTGTTTTGAAAGGATTAAAAACTACTTGCTTTTTAATTTCTATTTTTAACATGGGAGCTAGTAGTGTGAACCTTTAGATTTTACAGGATTCAGATTCACAACCCAAATACATGTACCTACTTAGACTTTCAGTCTTATTACAGTCGAACACCTGGGCCAAAAAAAAAATACATGATTCTCAGGCCCATGCACATTTCATTTAAGGGTGCCTCATTGCCAATTTTATTGTAAAAATTATTCAAAATCATTGGGAATGCGTCAGACATCTTAAAAAATGTTCCCAAAAGTTGGCCCGAATGTTAGTTTTCCGATTAGTCACTAAAGTCACGAAAATGTTCGAATAAAAGACAACTACGGAAAAGCATTGCAATGCCTATGATTTATTTACCTTGTGTTAATGATAGAAGATTGCATAGAGAACAGCACTCATTTGGGCACAAGACACCAAAACAAAAGTAAAACACTTTAACTTTTATTAACCAATAACTGGTTGTGCTTAATTAACAAACCTATTTTTAGGTATACATTAAATTTATAACATCAATGAAAAATATTCAAACCCCAAACAATTGTCCCTATTGGTCAGATATTTCGTCATATGTTATTCTTCATCAACTTATTAATAAATACATAAATTATGAACAATTTAAGACTTTCCAATTTCAGATACATCAGATATGTGACACTGTGACTTAAGTCCATCCACTTTAAACTCAGAATCAAACAACCTGAATCAGATATTCTACAGACAACAACTGTTATTTCCTGCAGGATGTGACCAGTGAAGGATTAATACCTCAGTTTTTGATAGTTATCCAAATCCAAGTCCAGCTTGTTTTTCAGCTCATCAATCACAACTTTCTGTTTTTCCATCATCTTGTTGGTAGGCAATTCTGCTTCACCTGTCTGTGGATTCAACAACATCTTTAATTTATAACCGTAATATATAGGTGTAGTAAATTTTAATTATAGTTTCCAGAAAAACAAGGACATAGTCGTCAAGATCCCCCACCCATGCAAACATTGTATTACATAAATTAAAGTAAACAAGCATGAAAACATGAAACACATGACATAGCATTTAGAATCATTACATGTATATTAAAGTTGTGTTTAGACATCAGGTTTTTGTGAAAGTAATCTACTTAATTAGTAATAAGTCTACCAAGCAAGTTTCATCAAAATCTGATAATTCCTTCAAAAGACATCGTGCAGAAAGCAATCAGCCACTCAGGTCAGAGCAGCCTCATTAAATATGCGCAGAATATGACGCTAATCGCACTTTGGCAAGGGGTTTAGGTAATAAGTCTACCAAGCAAGTTTCATCAAAATCTTATCATTCCTTTAAAAGATATTGTGAGGAAAGCGAATCCAGACAGACAGAAGGACAGATGGATGGATGGACGGAAATTTGTATATCCCACGCCAACTTTGTTGGGCGGGGTAAAAAATCATTTGCTTTAGATTTACACAAGTGATGTTTTAATACCAATTTTGGAGAGTAAACCAAAAAGAAACTATTGTAACAATAAAATACAAGAGATTGCAACGTAAGAGTATATTGCATTCATAAATATGTGAAGATATTATTTCATCTCAAAAATTGAAGTTAAAATATCCATTAAGTATCCACCTCAGACAGGACACATGCAAAAACTATTAAGACTCGAACAGAAAACTCAACAACAAATCTAGACATTTTCTCACTTCATATGCATAGGTCTCGAGGTCTTCCAGCTGGGTTTTTAACTGTTTTATCAGTTCTTGCTGTTTCTCTCTCTGTTCTGTTATCTTCATTTCATGCTCTCTGTCACTCTGTAAAACAAGAGTAAGTCATATCAGCAAAACATACATCATCAGTGTGGAGACAGAACAGGTGTAAGAGCAGGTTATATACAGGAAAATACCATGCCATATTTATCCTCAAATAAGCCCTAGCTCCTAGTGTAAAAGTTTATCGATTCATTAAAGTGTGACTTATTTGTGAACCACTTTTAACTTACTATTTCAAAACTTATCACTCTGCAAATATGAACAAGAGTTGTCAGAAGACAACAAAGTATGACAAGTGGGTTGAAATTCGGAATCAAGTTTTTTAAACGTAGGTCAGGGTTATGGTCAGCACATCCACAAATGTAGCACTTATGGAAAGGTCTTGTCAAAAAGAACACACATCAAATACAAAAGCCAAATCTCATATGTTTAACATACTGTGGCCATGGATAAAAGTTTTTAAAAGCATGTCAAAGGTCATGGTCAAGGCCATCAGGTCTGCAAATGTAGTACCAATGGAAAGGTCTTGCCATAAGGAACACATGTCGAATACCAAAGCTGTATCCTCATAAATATTGACACAACACTGTTCCGTAAAAACTTCAACCTGTCTACAGACGATGTCGAGGTTATGCCAATAGTTCCCCTGGACTTCACCCCAGTTAAAAGAGGGCTTATATGTGGGTGGGTCTTTAATTCGGATGTTTGAACGCTCAATTATCCAAACTCTTGCTATTCCCTTTAAAATCACAGGATACTTTTACATGTTGCTAAGATGTCATATAATTATACAAACATCAGCATAATGAAACAAATTACAAATCTACAAGTGGTTCAGATATGTGGTGTTTTACTGTATGCATGAAATCTGTGGAATCACTACTGTTATATTGAATCATATGTTTTTCTATTTTCAACAAGGACAAAACAATTGTGGAGAAACAAAATTCATAATACAGTATTGCACTATTCTCTAGTTATAAAGTGCAATAACAACATTTTGTTTTCACAGGTTATGCAGCTGTGTACTTAACTCACTCTAAGACCCTTGTACTATTGTAGTATACATACTCAGTAGCAAGTATAGTGGCACTGTTGGCCATAATGGCCATCTTGGATTTTGGACCAACAAGGGAAAAAAAAAACACACTAGATCAGGACAATCTCAGGATCATTGAAGCCAAGTTTGAGCCGAATCCAAATGGTTGAACTTGAGAAGAAGTTTGAAATAGGTGCTGTAAATGAAAACCATGATTACGCATTCATGTTACCAAATGGCTATCGTGTCAAAAGTTTTTATGAGGCTAAAAAATAACAACACTTTGTTGGCTCCCCTTCCTTAACATCCTCACCAATTTCCAGCTCAATGGCACCAGTGAAACTGGAGAATAAGTTTAATTTGTGTTTTTCAAGATGGCTACCATGACGACCATCTTTGATTTCGGACATACCCGAAAAAATAACAACACTTGGTCAGGACCATCTCAGGTTCATTTCAGACAAGTTAGAGCTCAGTTCCACTGTTGGGACTTGAGAAGAAGTTTGAGTTTTGAAAAGTTTGCACAACGGCGGATGAAGCATGATGACTATAGGTCATCCTGACCCCTCCGGTCAAATGACCTAATAAAACAGTTAATGATCATTTAATGACCAAACATAAGAGTATGACCTTAACCATTAAATTTTCATGAAGGTCTTGAGCATCCTGTACTGCTGTGCCTCTAACATCTGGTATTCCCTTGAAAGCAAACTGCTCCAGCTCCTTCAGAAGAACCTTCAAACAGAAAATAATTGTTTCCTGAGTATTGAGTATTTACATAATTTCAATCTGATACACATATGACACACTGCACGTTAATTTGGTATCACTCTTGTAGATAATGATGGTGATGGATGAATCAATATGTTAATATGTTTAAGAAGCTAGTTGCTGGTGTATCCAAATAAATTTTTTTAAAAAAAGGCTTGTGATAAATATAATAAACATGTATATTGTATAAGGAAAGTGAATATAACACTTACAGAATTTCAAATACTTTATCATAAGTGGTATTATAAATGTGCTTGATCTTCCTTTCCCTCTGATGAATGCTAATTTTCATATGCCACAAAATCTGGATATTGTTAAATATATTATCTTCTAAAATGAATAAATTCTGTAAAATATATTACAAATTACAGCAGATTCCATTGTACATACAAATGAAGTCCCTGTAATATTGTTTCTGGTAACTAAGGCTGAAATAATTTTATTTACCTCCTTGTCATCAGCATCAGCGCTGACAATTTGCTTAAGTCGGAATTGCACCTGAGCGAAGTGAGTTGTCAGTGCAAGAAGGGAAGAATTCAACTGTTCCTGTTCCTCCTCAAGTTTCTCCAGTTGTTCTATGTGACTGTGAACAAGATTTTTTTTACATCTCAAACCATTTATAAACAAAATTATTATGCAAATATTAACATGGGAATTTGGAAAATTAAGTCCTCCATTGGATGTAGGTCAAATGTCAAAATGTAGGTCTGAGTTACCTTATTTTGATACACAAGACACTGTCTCATCTTGATGAGCTCATGCCCCAAGTTGTGTAGGAGATAAGATTGTAGTTTTTTTCTGACATTCATGATCAATGGTCAAAATGCAGCTCAGAGTTACCTAATTTTGAAACAAAATACACTGCCTCCCCTAGGTAAACTTGTGACCTTAGTAACATCTTCCAATGACAAGTTTTTGGTTTTTCATTGTTTAAATCCTATCAACATCTATATATGGTCATTCTAGGGATGGGATAAATCGCTCTGACACAGGGAGGGAAAGACAACTGGCACGAGCTATGATGCTACTCACAATAGTGTAACATCATTTTATGTACCATAGCCACGTCGCAAATAGTTTAAGCAAGCCTCCTGCAGCTGCTGGTCAGTCAAACTCTGACACTAGTACTCTGGTTGAGATCCCTGTCCACAGAACAGTCCCATGCAAGATTCTATTATATTCTCTACTTTTTCTTCTTCCTCTTAATCATTTGAAAATGAGGAACCAATATATTAAATCTGAGAATTATCCTGTAAGAACTTCCACTAATACAAGAGGAATCTAAATGAAATTCAAGAAATACCCATGAAGAACTTCCTCAGAAATACTCAGAAATACTAACTGATAATAAACTTCGACAGCCAAAAATAAAAATGGACATATGTCAGTAATCTTGAGCTCTCATCAGTTCCAAAATTGTACATACACAACTAGGTACCTGGGTGATTGATCAAATACTTTTACAGAAATAGCGATAACAAGAACTATTGAAGGATAGATGACTGATAAGAGCAATTTAAATATTGCTAAATAAGGGCAACAATTCGATATAGTAGGTAAAATCCAGAAATTCTTGCTGTGGAGTTAAATTTGTATGTTTTACAGTTCAGAGTTACTAGTATATCTGATCTTTGTAATTAAATGTGATCCCCAATATCTAATTCTGCATTTACAATCTTACAAATCATTTATAAAATGTAAATTAGATGAATATTTCTGAAGGAATGAAATACTGATTGCTGTGATTATCAACCTTCCACCAATGTTTTGAAGATGGCAAAAACAGCTACAATAACTTACAATGTAAAACATTCATGTAAATGAATGAAGTGTGCATAGAAATGCTTATTAAATGACACATGTTGATAAATTTTTTCAGTTTTATTGTTTTTATTTCAAGTGAAATGCCGTTACGCGCAATGACCTGCATTGGAGTGCTATGACCTGCATTTTTATGAGTAATGACCTGCATTTTGTTCATGAGAACTTTACAGGTCTGTGTAATGTTAATTTAGTATACTGCAACATTTATCCTTTCATTGTGCATGCTAGTATATGCTTCCAGTATATATTTTTATGAGGAGTCATTACATTGATTCCTTTGCATTCACTAGAAGACCATTTACATTGTGGTTATTTAATATAACATGACATACTCTGCCTCCGCTGCTGCCCCAGGGACAGGACTAGTTGCAGCAGCTCCAAGTGGGGCCCACCGCTCCGTTGGTCGGTCATCACTCTGTTCATCAAAGCTGTCATAGTTGTATTCTACACTGTCATCTAAATCATGAGTTACTGCTGTTTCGTCCATCATTATGAATGGTGTAAATGGCAAGTCAAACCTGAAAGAAAACTTGCTTCTTAAAAAAATAATACTGAACCACTTTCATTAGGTTTAGAATCATGTTAAGTTGTTAATAAACTGTACTGACAGAGAAGAATTTACCCTTGTATATATTCTTATCAGTCTGTTGGAATGATTTTTTGAGTCTGTGATTTTGGTCAAATTTATCTGACTACAATGCATTGCTTAGACATCGGGCAAAAGATATGTAACGTATGGGGTGTAAACGCTGGGGCTAGACGCGGGCTATAATATGCATGGATGATCATGAGCGCATCCAGCGACTCACGACACAAGGCTACTTTCAGTACACTGAAGCTTACAGCTATGAGACTGTCGTCGGTCGACAGTGCATGTATTATATTCATACATTTTACAAGCCTTATTTTACATTGATGACCTCCTATTTCACACAGTCAACCGATCTGGCGAGTCAGGCTCATATCAGTTGATCAGTTCTGTCACAGTGACAGCAGCCAGCTGCGTGGGTGGTACTGGTCAACATATGCGATTCATATACTCACTTGCAATGCAGTTGAATGTGAAATTTATGTATTCGTCTTCAATATTCCAGTGCAGACCAAGGTATATATTAGAGGTTTAACCTCCAAACAGACCCAGGCCGGCTGGGTTTACATCACTATCTTCGTCTAAGACGAAACTCGCGTTTGCCAACAAACACAATATCCGGGGATTTCTACAAGTAAAGCCAGAAGGACGATCAAGCTAGTTTCGTACTTTGTATTTAAATGCATTTATCTTAAATTTATTTAATAATTTCAAGATTGAAAATTATGTTCTCGTCTTCAGTTGCTCCTTTTACTCGAGTATTTTCGTTTTTGATGAAAAATATGTTCAAGATTTCATATGAAAAACATTCATTGCGAGTTACCTCCCTTGAAACGCTAGTAGGCCTAACTAGGCCGTTTTCGTTTTTGCGGTCCAAACGGACGGACCAGTTGGATCGATGTTGTTCGTTTATGAAATAAAGACGGACCTGATGATTTTATATTGTTTGAAGACGAGCCTTGACAAAGACTCCCAAGGCCTGTATTAACATGTTTGAAATATTGCATTTAAAAACTGACGAAGCGGTTTGTCCGCATAAACGAACAGGCTCTTATTTATTCCCATTACCCTGTAAAACTATAACCGTGGTATTTGGTCTGTAGTATTTTCCTAGCGCATCTGTCTGTTGACCATTGGTGACTGTTCTGCCCCTCATCTCTCGTGCGTTACGAATAAGACTGGCAGACAGAAAACGGGTACCATCAATGTTTATTTTAACCATCAACTGTAGCACCGTAAGAACTGCAATGATACAAGCAAAACAGTTCTTACAAATATAGTACATAATAATGTGATAACCCTACATGTACATTAATATCATACAAAACTGTTCTATGAACCTGCAATTAGATACATTGAATAGTATCATTTCTGTAGCATATCATCTTATTTCAACTTGCTCTTTATAATGATGTACATAATGTAATACTACATAATGTAATACATTATGTTATTTAGTATCTAATTTACAAAAAACCTAGTGTGTAATATGTAACCAATCAACATGGACTATTGTCGATATAAGTTCATACATCAAGATCATCATGAAAATATCGACATACAATTATTAGAATTATTTTAAAATGTAAAAGGTCTCTGCATCATTCTTTCCTTAACCGAATTATTGGTCAATACAGTTAATACTGCCTAAATACATGAAATACTGTCGAATAACCTGACAATAACACTAAACTGTAGTTACTTAATAATACAGACATACTTCAATGAAATTCATGAATAGCATATTAGCATATGCATTTAAACAGAATTTACTGTATAAACTTACGCTGTAGGGACACCCAGCTGGGCATTCATGCTCTCACGACACACGTAACATAAGACTGGATATATTAATACTCTCAACGAGATTCACTGCAAGAACACAAAAACTTACTATCAGTTACGTACAGAACGATAAAACCATATTCTCTATAACCTGACAGTGCTAGATTTGTACCATACAGAGCGATGGAACCATATTCTGCACGAAATAACAATACTGGATTTATACCATACAAATCACATTGTTCATTGCTATATATTGTACCGGGTGTCAGACACAGATGTAAATATGATTTCAATCACGAAAAACTTATGAACAACATTTCACAATAAAAATGACTAACTAGCACGTAAACTAATATTTATGGTATTCTGATGACACGATTGACGTTAATCAATGTAATTTTATAAACACACCTCATGAACAATTGACTTGGCGAGAGCTTGGTAATAATTAACATGAAAGTATAACTCGTCAATCATAGGACATTGAACTTATCCGATTATCTGACACTTTCTAAACAAACAAACTTCATTTATCAACTTTTTTCATCTAAATCTCGTATATACAATATCCACGATATATAGGATTATCTTTCAAATACAATGATAATTATAAATGTGTGGTATTTAACACCAGAAACTTACAAAAGACGTAAAATTCGTGTCGTCTGCTAAAGAACACAACGCTGTGAAAAACTACGCAAAAAGTGGTGACGTCACCAAAGGGAGGTAATGACTTTAGCGCACCACTAAGATTCAATATAATAATCAGAACGCCGTTCCGGCACACTCCCCGTCTGATATTATAGATATCATCTAATATTACCATACAAACATTTTTACATTATAATCAATAAGTTTATAAACTTTATACACTTAAATTAACACACAGTTCGACTAATAACGCACTTAGTTACTGTTCTCAACAAGAATGACCATCTCGGTGATAGGTCGCACGAACACAGTTGATTTTCCGTTCCTCACAACACGCACTTCAGCCTTTCTAACTTTCCCATCGCATTCGCTGGGTATAGCATTTTGTACCAAACCGAGAGACCACTCATTGCGCGGAAGTCCTTTGTCCTTTAGAAGAATGACGTCTCCGACACGAACGTTGGGACGAGCGTTTGTCCATTTCCTTCTTTGTTGTAACGATTGGAGATAACCGTCATGCCACTTTTTCCAGAACACGTCCGATAGTAGTTGTACCCTTTTCCAATGAGACTTGTAGAAATCTTTTTCACAAACGGAAACAGAGGATATTTGATCACTTTGGCCTACTTTCTGATTTAGTAGGACTGCCGGACTCAGAATTTCTGGCGATTCTGGATCGGTAGATATCGGTCCGACCGGTCTAGAATTTACAATTGCACACACCTCGGCCATGAATGTAACTAACACTTCGTGTGTGAGACACTTAGATGCGGCACCTAACAACATTGAATCCAGAATTCTACGCACAAGCCCAATCATTCTTTCCCACACCCCTCCCATGTGGGAGGAATGGGGAGCATTGAATTTCCACACCACACCGGAATTGTATAAATATTTGTTCACGGGACTATCGGTGACATTGATCGCATCTATATGAAGGCTGTCCGTTGCTCCAATAAAATTAGTTCCACGGTCAGATCTGAATTCACGGACATTGCCTCTGAGGGCCACGAAACGACGGAGAGCGTTGATAAACGACGAGCTACTCATCTCCTCTACAACTTCGACATGAATCGCTCTAGATGTCAAACATGTGAACAGAATACCCCATCGTTTAGAATTTGCTGCGCCTCCCCGCGTTTTCCTGGTGACAACGGACCAAGGACCAAAGGCGTCCACTCCGACGGATGTAAACGGCGGTCCAGGTTGAAGACGGTCCGCTGGTAAATCAGCCATCTGTTGAATTTCTACACTTCCTCGAAGTTTTCTACATTTGACACAATGATGAATGATGCTCGATACGAGCCTTTTGGCTCCTACAATCCAGAAACCATTACTCCTAAGAGCACCCTCTGTAATATTGCGACCCTGATGACAAACTGATTCATGGTAATGAAGCACAATTAACCTTGACACATGACTCTTGCCTGGGAGAATCCAAGGATTAGTCTCTTCTACTGGAAGCTCGGCTTTGTTTAAACGACCTCCGACCCTTAAAAGTCCTTTGGAGTCTAGAAAAGGGTTGAGATTCCTGATAGAGCTATTTGCATTGATAGGTTTTCCGTCTTTAAGACAAGACATCTCCTCATGATAAGATTCCCTTTGAACTTGTCCAATGATGAATTCCTGAGATTGTCTTAGCATGTCTATCTTGTCACATAAGATTTGCGGTTTTGTAGGTGAGGTACGAATAGCTCTCTTGAGAGCTGCTATACCACTACTAAGTCTTTGCCATGACGAGAACTTGTTAAATCTTTCCGAAAAGTTCTTCTCCACAGAAGTCTTTCGCGATGTAATCACAACCTCCGGCCTGACTTCTTTATCAATGTCGGGGTCTATCAACGTTTTTTCTGTTTCACTATCCTCGCACACCGGGTTTGGTCCTTGAAGCCACATACTGAGGTCAAGTTTATCGGCGGTAACAGAAGTTCTAGTAGCTTGATCTGCTGGATTTTTATTTGTGGAAACGTAGGACCATTGGTCAGATCGAGTGCTTTGTAGAATTCTCTCGACACGATTTGCGACGTAATTGTAGAATCTTCGGGTCTTGTTATAAATGTACCCTAACACTACTTTGCTGTCACTATGATATCTAATAGTTTCTAGCGGAATATCAAGCGCGTCGCTAAGCGTTTCACCAACCTCTACGGCCAAAACAGCAGCACACAATTCGAGTCGGGGAATTGAGTGTCCTTGAGAGGGCGCTAACTTTGCCTTGCCCATAACAAATCCCGTATGAGTTTCATTGTCGTCCTTAGATGTGACGTAGGCTACCGCCGCTATGGCTTTCTCGGATGCGTCTGAATAGATATGAAGTTGTACTGATTTCGCCGTAGTCAGAGATATAGGAACACACATACGAGGGATTTGCACGTCTCCCAAGTGTTGAAGTGAAGAAGTCCAAGCGTTCCATCTCTCTTGCTGTTCGTCGGAAATGATTTCGTCCCACGCAGTACCAGTAGTAAGTTCCCTTAACAAAATACGTCCATGAATAGTTACTGGTGAAATGAAGCCGATAGGGTCAAATATGCTATTGAGCGCTGACAACATGTTGCGGCGCGTTCCAGTTTTCTCTATGACATTGACATCAAACTTAAATATGTCCCTGTTAAGATCCCACGACATGCCTAAACTATGTTGTATGGGAAGAACGTCTTCCTCCAGATCCAACGATTTCAAACCTTGACACCTATCTTCCTCCGGAAAAGAATTCATCACCTCCGCACTGTTGGAAGTAATCTTGTGTAATCGAATATTACCATTGTCTCGAAGAACCTTCTGTGTTCTTTTGATTAAGTCGATAGCTTCATCAGCTGTAGGACGAGATAGAATAGCATCATCCACATAAAAGTCATGTTCAACAAAGTCCTTGACGTCGTCATCAGCTCCTTCTGCAGATTTGCACAAGGAAAACATGGCAACAGCGGGCGACGGGCTGTTTCCAAACACATGTGCCTTCATGCGGTAGTCGATCAGCTCTTGCGTAGGGTCGTTATTTTGATACCACAGAAATCTTAGATAGTCCCTATGCT